>NW_007256652.1:1695-85892 GCF_000164805.1 Carlito syrichta | reverse complement strand
TATATATATGTAAATAGAGCTGAGACCTGAATAAGTAGGACCAGGTAACAAGTCCATGGAAACACATGCTTCGTATAGAATTTGTCACTGCACTCACTGAGGAAGGGTTTGCCTTCACAGAATCTGTTGGGGTTTTTGGGCGTGTTGCCCTCAATTGCTGTTCAGGGGTCTCAGTAATCTCACAATCAGCCGGTATATCTCCTGCAGACAAGGCTAGAGAGAAGCTGGGGAGATGAGTGAGAACAGAATGTATTTCCAGTAGCTTCTCACCAGGAGAGTATGTTTTTCCCCCACATATATACATGAATAGACCTCATCAGATATCATGTATAATGCGGTATCTTATTTCAGGATGTTGGCTACTTCACAGGTGTTATGTTTTGTATCTAGACAAGTCAACTACTATGCTATATGTATTTGCTCTTCAGTTTGGCCTTAAACAAAGAATGTAATTAATGTAATGTACTAGGGCTTGTCTACTTGTTTATATTATTATTTTATAAAAATGGCACTTTCCTTTTACTGTATTTGAAATAAGCACAGTTATGAGCTATACTAAATGTCAATAAACATACATCTTTATGGGATTATATGTACTTTTGAAGATAGATCATCTGAGCTGAAGAATTTTCTCTCTGCTTGCCTGAAAATGAATATACAACTGCAGGAAAAAGACTAATGATGAAGGGTAATTCCATAAACCGAGAAGGGCCTTAAAAAATCAGAGTTTGTGGCATTTAGCTTAGCAGGAGGAAAAATTTCTGTACGTAGTGTTGTTAAATATCCAAATAGTCTGTAGAGACAGCACAGTGACTCATCTCTCAAAGACTGCTTAGAGCAGATTTTGGGGGTCTGGGGGTGTAGATGTGACCTTGCTGAAGGCAGGGAGATTTATTCCTGGCTAATCCCAGCATCTGAGGCAGAACCTGAGGCAGGAGGGCAAGTCAAAAGCAGCTGGTTTCAAGAAAGCACAAAGGCACCTTTTTCCTGTCCCCCTCTCTTATTTTGTTAAGTAAATTGATACTAATCAGCAGATGTAAAATAAAAAAGAAAACCCCCAAATATCTTGGGTTCTGCAGAGTGGCACTTGAAGGGGGTGGGGTTTATAATAAATGTGTGTGTATGTCTATATATGTACATGTTTATATATGCATATGGGTGTTATACATATGTATGAATGTGTGTATAAAGCTAAACCCCCCAGCTTTTGAAAATGTGGAATTACTTTTCAACTTGGAATCATAGGGGACACATTGTGTGCATGGCTATGTGTAAAAGCATTTTATTTTTTAACCTACCGTGTCCTTCTTAGTCATATGGGTGCCCTCCTGGAGATTTCTGTGGAAAATGATGCCTATGTAGAGCAGCGGTCCCCAACCATTTTGGCATCAGGGGCTGGTTTTGTGGAAGACAGTTTTTCCATAAATGGGGGCGGAGGAGAGGGGGCAAGGAGGATCACCAGGCACTGGATCCTCCTCAGAAGCGCACAACCTAGACCCTCGCATGCATAGTTCACAGAAGGGTTCACGCTTCTCTGAGATTCGAACGCTGCTGCTGCTGTTCTGACAGAAGGCAGAGCTCCTCTCCCCTGCTTCTGCTCCCCTCCTGCTGTGTGGCTCTATACCTAACAAGGCATGGACAGGAACTGGTCCACGACCGGGGTTGGGGACCTCTGGTTTATTTGATATAGTGATTCGTCAGATGCATTAAATGACAAGTAGGAGCAGCTGTGCATTTGAATAATTGTCACAAAGTTAAAATGGCTGCTTTCTAGTTTAGTGTGTTCAAACACACAGGTCGATTGAGGAATTATAAACGTGCTACATTAACCCAAGTGGAAGCAAAGTCCTTTTCCTCTTGCTCTGCACACGTACTAGAACCAAAGATGAGGGGTCTTCTTCGTTCCTCAAAAGATGGGAGACCAAGGAAAGGCAAGTGCATCTCTGAAAAGCAAGTGTGAAGCTAAGAGTTTTTTAAAAAAACTCCGTATGTAAAGTTGAAGTACTCATTGCAAGGCAGATATTGAAAGTTCACTCAGAAGAACTCATTTCAGTTCTTTCAGGTAGCTTTATTGATTAATGGTATTTTATGTATTTATATTATAATGACATATTGCAAATACAGAGCTTAAGGCAAATGGACCTATCAGAACGAGCTAAATAGAACTGGGCATGGCTAACCCAAATTCATGTTCGGAATATGAGAGAGACTGAAGGTTAGATCTGTCTCCAGGAGCATGATTTGAATCCACACATGAGTGGTCGGGGTTCTGTTCTCTAGCCTCTGGGAGATACCACTGCAGAGCTCATCCTTGTCCAGAGTTACAGCTAACGACTTCCCAGAGTGGGCAGTGGGAAGAAGGACACGCAGGAAGTATCCAGTCTAGAGTGAAAGCACAAGGTGGGACTGGTGCAGCCTTTGGAGTCTGTGTGGACTCAAAATACACATGCTCCTTGATGTACTTGCCAATAACCCATCATAAATCGAATATATCTTAAGTCAATGCGTTTACTACCCCTGATAGATCCATCCCCAAATCAGAAAACATCAAAACATCAAAAGCTGGGGCAGTTTGTGATACGGAAGTTGCCAAATCCAATTCCATTGCTCTCTATCTCTAATGAACGTAGTCTGATAAATGTGTGGCAAATGACTGAAAGGGTTTGGTCATCCTTTCAAAGCTGTCCCGGCTGCCTCTTGTGAGTCTCTGATTGCTTTAGAGAAATAACTTGAGGAGTTTTCCTAATGGTTTGGAGAAGACCTCATCGGAAACCAACCTAATTAAGACTTCGGAACAGAACAGGCCCGGGGGCTGGTCTGTGTTAGTTTCCAGAAGTGATCAGGCCCTCAGGCTCTGGGCACAGAAAAGAGAGGAGACAGGGGTAGTGGGTGTCAGAGCAAGGGACCTTGTAGCAATGGGAGGAAAGAGCAGGAGGGCTGCTGAGGAGGCAGTGGCCGCCTGGCTGGCTTGGACGTTGGAGTGTGTGAGAATGGGAGTCTGCATGGGCTCCCTAGGCTGGTGTTCGGAGGAGCGGACTGCCTGACCTAGCCCAAACCATTTGTGCCTCTTTTCTGGAATCACTTGCATCAGGAGTTGGGTATCTTAAAAGGAGGGCCACAGAGGCTTCCTACCTCCTGAGGCCCTTCAGAGACCCCAGAGGGAAATGTCAGCCCATAGGAGAAAATAAGGCATGGCAGAGCTTCCTCTGCCAAGGTTCTCTGTCACTTAAAATGGCCCAGGGGAAAACCCAGCTGGTGCAGTCACAGGATTCTAAGTCCTGGTGCTTAGCTGTCCATCTACGCCTTGTGTTCTTGGTTTCCTCAGTTCCCGATGTTTTTCTGCATAGAACCAAGTCAAGATTCTTCATCCTGAATCTGCATTTCTCTCACGTGGTAATTAGACTTGGCTAGGCATGGATCATACACTGTGCTTACTGAGGCATTCGGGCTTTCAGGCAGAAGGTCTTGGTTTTTGTTACTTCTTATTTGCCCAGTCTAGAAGGCAGTAGACCAACTGTAACTTTTCTGAGCCAGTGGTAGGTAACAGGTATGTCTGTTGCTCCCACAAGTTAGACCTCAGATGAGTAACAACAGAGGCACTAGATTCTAGTAAGAAAGACTGATATTGGCATCTGGGTAAATGTGAACTTGGTTTTGACCGTGGCCCCTAGACTCCTGAAAAATGCAGCAGCAGTGTTGTAACTAAAGAGTCCGGAGGAATGAGTGGGGGTGTGAAAGCTTTGGGGTCTGACATGCGTCCCCTGGCCACTTTCAACAGTGGAGACCATGGAGTTGACTCGGGAGGGAATGGAAAGCGCACTGCATCACGTCGCTACCCCTTCTTTTTCTCCTTTTCTCCTCCGGGAGTGGGAGTATCTGAGAAAGAGCCTCCCAATCCCTCATACTCACATCGAAGAAACGGAACCCTGCATGGCCACAGGAAGAGAGAGAGTCAAACCACGGAGAGGACCATTGGGACACTCACTTGGCAGTCTAGTTCCTACCACGTTTGCTGTCAGCACGACCTCCTTGGGCATTTTCCTCTTTACAGTTCCTGGGGTGACACTCCAGAGCGCACAGTGGGCTCCTTTACCTTTTGTTAGCATTTTGATGTTTGCCCCACACCCTCTTCGGGGGACCACAGCCTGCATAGTGTGCTCCTTTTCACACTGGTGTCCCTTCAGTCCCCTGGCTGTGGCTCCTCGGCCCCTCCCCCTTCCCAAGGCTGCATGAGGCAGCTCCTTACCTTCTTCCCCTCCTGGCCATCCACACTCTCAGGCCCTGTCTTCCCTAGGCCTAGAGACACTGTTTCACTCTGTGCTTGAGTCCATTTCTGCCCCCCTCCTCCACAAAATACCTGGAAAGGGTTCTACAAACCTCCTGCCTGAAAATCACAGGCCTCTCTCTGGCTCCAGGCAGGCTCTTCCAGTGGCCTGTGACTTCCTCAAGGCCCCATTCTCTCCTGACTCCAGGATTATTTATGAAAGCATCCCATTTTTCAGAGTTCTGTTGAGGCTCTGAGCCTACCTGTGCACCTCCCCCAGGCCCAGGCAAGTCACCTTGATGTAAATGTCTTCACGGCTGACCCTGCCCTGCCTTCCCCTGCCTTCCCCGTTTCACTGGGCGGCTCTGTTTACCCTTTCTAGCTCAAGCATTGCATGTCAGTGGATGCTTCCACTCACCTTTGTTTATTTTATTTTTGCAAGTATCTATTATTTGTACCATATTACATCTTTGCACTATAAATTACCACAATGCCAGCTTTCTAATTCGATGTAGAAAACGATTGTTCAGGGCATATTTAAATTGCTTTAGATCAAGTACAATTTTCTATAGTTTGTGAGCTTTTTTCAAAATATTTCATTGTGGTAACTTTTGTTTATTTTTAAGTGAAGAGTGGTGGCTGTGAGGCTGATGTTCGTCAGGCCCCTAACTGAGAGTGATGTAGGTGTCTCCCAGCTGCCAGAGGTGGTGATGGTGGCCGAGGCAGAGCAGCTCATGAGGGTTATACCCATGAGCCGTCTTCTGGGCCTGACACAAAGAGGGCAGATCTGGGAGTGGGGATTAGAATTCGGTTGCCAGATTTAACAAATAAAAACACAGGATGCCCAGCCAAGTTTGAATTTAAGATAAACAGCGGGTAATATTTTAATGTAAGTATGTCCCACGTAGCATTTGGGACATACTTACGCTAAAGAAATTGTTCAGTGTTTATCTGAAATTCATGTTTAACCGGTCATCTTTTCTTTTATCTGGCAGTTCTAGACTAAAACACACTTGTGGTTGACTCTCCACCCATTGTCCCTGAACAGTGCTGTGTAGTGTCGTTCAAATACCCACCTAGGAAGTCCCGTAAATGCAGAGGCTTTTGGACATACAGAATCTGAGGGACTAGAGAATGCAAACCCAAGGCACACAAACATTCACTTTTACCTGACTGTCACTGACTTGCTCGGACTTCTGTATTGGAAAGCAGTTGTGATAACTCACGTATGTCCCAGATTCTTCCAGTTTACATTAAAAGATCCAAAGAAATACCTCTACTAGGTCGTGGAGTGTAAATGACCTCTGTGCCCAAGGCTTGCCTGCAGTTAAGGCGGGGAAGTCTACCTGCACATGGTGCTAACTAGCAGGCCTTTTTAAAAATGTATGCATGGGGGTACTAGAAAAATAACCAGCTTTGGAGTATATACACACCTGGACTGGCATTCTGGTTCTGCCACTTCCTCTGCGACCTTGGGCTAAGTACTTAACCTTTCAGTGCAAGCAGTGTGTGCCTTTATAGATGAAGCCTATCATGAAGTGTTGCCAGGGAAATCAAATGAAATATGATGTTAAGACATCGTCACTGGTGCTCGGGGTTGCTTAACCTAAATGCCTGAGGAGTGATTTCTCCAGGGAGGCAAGGCCATTCTTTTTTTTTTTGAAAGCAGAATTTATTGAGAGGACAGAAAAGCTCCCACAGCGGGAGGGGACCCAAAGGGGTTACCCAAGGCCCATTCTTTTTAGCCAGGCAGGGCTAACAGACTCTGTTTTGCATATGGAAAGTATGCTTTAGAACCATGTTGTTTGACCAACTTCCCCCTAACGACTCCTCTGTGTTTTTCTCTCTGCCTGGTTTAGGATTAACACAGATTCCTCAGATCCAAAAGACTGAAATTGCCTTTCGTCCGAATGACCCTAAGAGCTATGAAGCGTATGTGCTCAACATAGTTAGGTTCCTGGAAAAGTACAAAGATTCAGCTCAGAAGGATGAGATGACTTTCGAAGACTGTGGCAGTAAGTAGACTCATTGTAGCTTGTTGTGGCGAATTTTCTTTTTCTTTGATTCTTATTTCCCATATCTGTTTTTTATTTGATGATTGAGAGAGTATCCTGAAATAATTTAATGTTAAACTCTGGGACATATTAGCAAGACTTTTTTTTTTTTTAAGCAGGGGGATGCAATGAAACACAATGTAGCTTCAAGGGTTACTGTTTTCCACATTTGAAAGATGTCTTTCTTTAAAATATCCATAGACACTTCTACTTTTTGCTCTTCAGACCCCATGACCACAGTGACAGTTTCTTTCTTTTACATCTTTTGAGAAGTATAGCTGCTTATTTCCTCAGCCTCTCCCCACAAGTGCTCCCCACAGGCATGCCACCGTCTCACATCAGAGTGACCTTTCGGTGTGGGTGCTACCACTGCACTGATTCTGATGGAGGATTCGTGGTCAGCCTGCCCTTAGAGCTCCTGGTTGGGACTGACAAGGAAACATGTTAAGCTGCTGATCAACTGTGAATGAGGAGGTGACTGGGAAGGTAAGGAGAGGCTCCAGTGTCAGGGCATTGACGTGAATGCCGGCCTCCCCTTGCTGCCTGGGCTCTGAATTTCCCAGTCCATGTTCTCATTCCTGCCATTAAAAAAAGCTCTCTGAGTTACTAGGTGTTGTCAGCCCTTCTGATGTCATTCAAGCACTTACCAATTTCAATTCTGTATAAGGCAGACTGTGGCTTGGTCAGGGTACGGGGTGAATCGCCATTTCAAGTTATTTTGGAAAAGTTTAGTAATTTAAGAAAGAATAATTTTCACTGTGATTTTTTTCTAATTAGAAGCTAAGTGAGGTTTTCATTCTGCTTTGCAGTAATTAAAAAGGCCTGGATGATAACCAGGTGAATCACTTCACAGGAGATGAATTAAATTAAGATCATTTGAAAGAAAATTAGTTGACTTGTGAACCTAAAAATGTATAAATCACGGATTTGCACCATCTTCCTGTGGATGCTGTGTATTACCTTGGAATTCTGTCTTCATTTAGTCTTTCTCTGGCTTTTATATAAGGCACGCGGTAAGAATGAGCGAGGAGGCCGGGTGTGGTAGCTCACACCTGGACTTGTAGCACTTTGAGAAGGGAGGATCACTTGAGCCCAGGCATTCAAGACCAGCCTGGGCAACATCACCTCTTCAGAAAGTTAAAAAATAAGCCAGATGTAGTAGTGCGAGCCTGTATTCTCTCCTACTTGGGAGGCTGAGGCAGAAGCTTCTCCTTGAGTGAGATGATTGTGCTACTACTGTACTCCAGCCTGGCTGACAGCATGAGACCCCCAACTCCAAAAAAAAAGGCAAGAGTAAGATTTCTCTGCTGAGAAAATGCTTATAAAAACTCACAGCTTGTCTCGGCCTCCCTGAGTGCTGTGATTACAGGCCGAGCCACCGAGCCTGGCCTGAGCCTGCAGGTTTGAGACCCACCCAGGCAACTTGGCAAGACCTTGTCTCTACAATAAATAAAAAATTAGCCAAGCATGGTAGTGTGCACCTGTAGTTCTGGCTCCTTGGTAGGATTGCCGGAGCCCAGCAGGTCGAGTCTGCGGTGGCTGGGAGCGTGCCACTGCACTCTCCAGTCTGGGTGACAGAGTGAGACTCCAACTCGAAAAAAAAAAAAAGAACTCACAACTTTAAAAACACAAAAGCTCAAGTTAAAAAAAACATCGAAGCCAGGCTTGGCTCAGCTTGTAATCCCGTGTCTTGGGAGGCTGAGGTGAGTGGATTGCCCGAGCCCGCGGGTTCAAGAACCCACCTGGGCAACTTGGCGAGACCTCATCTCTACAATAAATCAAAAAATTAGCCGGGCGTGGTAGCACGCGCCTGTAATTCCAGCTACTTGGAAGGCTGAGGCAGAAGGATCGCTGGAGCCCAGCAGGTCGAGGCTGCGGTGCCCAGGAGCGACCACTGCACTCCAGTCTGGGTGACAGAGTGAGACTCCAACTCAAAAAAAAAAAAAAAAAATTGAGAAACTTGAATGGTGATAGAAAAGGAAAATACCAATTCTTTCCTGTTTTACATGCTAACTAGGGTTACAGCTCCAGGAAATTTTGACCAAAAAAACTTTCAGTTCTGAATATTATTGGCAATCCTTTTAATTTGTGTTCTGATTGTAACATCCTGTCCCTGAGCTAAGCTGATGTCGACCATTGTGAGTGATCTGGTTTCCTTTCAGTCTTCTAAATAGCGAGCAATCCATTATTTAAAGGAAGAGAAATAATTGTTAGAGACCAGATATTGTGTGTGATCGAGTGCCATGAAGCTTTGGGGTGGTATCAGACACCAGCTGTTGCTGTGAGGTACCTTTGAACGCTGGTGGAGAGGTGAGGGCTTGCTGGAGGTCCGGAATTAATTCAGACCCTGCCTCAAGTGCAGAATGGCCCCATCCTAGAACAGGTAACTGACAAGGAAGAAGCTGCTTTGTTCTTTCTCAGAAGTGCTAGGAGAATGGCTAGGGCAATGTAAAAGTGGTGTTTGTGTTTTCAGATGTGCCCAGCGAGCCCAAAGACCGAGGAGACTTGGTCCAGGAACAAGGAGAGCGGAAGGTCTGCAGATTCAAGCTCGAGTGGTTGGGAAATTGCTCTGGAATAAATGATGAGACCTATGGCTACAGAGAGGGCAAACCATGTATCATCATAAAACTCAACCGAGTTCTGGGCTTCAAACCTAAGGCAAGTGGTGTTTTCAGTTGTAGAGTTGAGATGGGTGATGAAGTACTTAAATGATAGGAGAATACAGTATAAGGAAGTTTTTAAAAGCGTACTCAGTGCCCAGTCAGTAGAGTAGCACCAGAATCTTCCGTATCCACCTTGAGATTCCGGTAGTTAGGGCATTGGTCTTGTTTTCTAGAATTAGAGACATTCTGAGAGGCAAAGCCAAATCTTAAAGTTGAGCCCTGTGACCCTGTTGTTAGTATTTCTGCTCAGCATACAGATAACAAAAATAGAAAAAGATACCGAGGCTGGATGCAGTGGCTCATGCCTATAATTCCAACACTTTGGGCGGCTGAGGCAGGATTGCTTGTTTGAACTGGTTTGGGATGTTCAAGACTAACCTGTGGGAAACAACAAGAGCAAGACCTCATCTCTAAAAAATATCACAAAAACTAGCCATGCATGGTGGCGTGTGCCTATAGTCTCATCTACTTGGGAGGATGAGGTGGAAGGATCATCTAAGCCCAGAAGGTTGAGGCTGCGGAGAGCCTTGATTGTGCCACTGCCCTCCAGTCTGGGCAGGAGAGACTCTGACCCCACTCCCCCCACAATATATTATTTTTTACTGAATAAATGATTTTTAAAAAAAATATCCACCTACATGTGCAGTCTAGGAAGCCACGAGTATTTCCAAAAAATTATTTTTTCTGAATGAGTTCACTGCAAAAATGGGAGTTGAACACTGTCTAGGCTAAACTTTGGCCTTTTCTATTATTTTAAATTACACTGGATAATCATTGCTTGAGATCACTGAAAAACAGCAAGTTGTCATGGCTCACCATTTGGTAAGATGATCTTCTTTGAAAGAAACAAACGTCTGTTCGTGTTGTCTCTGCTTTTGTTGAACTGCATGAATTAAACAGTGCTGTCCTCTCCCTGTGCCTGGCTTCTTCCAGCAGGCTTCCCATCACCCATAGGAGCCTTATTAGCATAGGTCGTAATTCTAGTAGGAATTGACTGCAGTATAGTGAGTTATTTGAGCAAACTCATTTTATTTCTGAAATCTGGCTCTTCTGTTCATTACTTTTCTGCTGAATGCTATCCATTTGTTTTGCCATGCTTGTTACTCTTGAATAATATTTTCAAAAGAAAATCAACGTAGAGATGAAAAGTTGTGTTAACGTCACTGAAGGATGCATCAGAGCAGCTTTATTGTCACTAGAGGCAAAAATGAGTCAGTGGGTGGGATGGCCAGGGCCTGGCTGGTGGCTTGCAGGATCTCCTGCGGAAATGGATGTACCTCTCAACAGAGTTTGCATCTTCTTTCCACTTAGACTAGAATATAATGGAAGAAAAGTGGTGTAAACCATTGTGGCATAATGTATTTGATATTCATATTGCTAGGGAACATTTCACTGAGAGCTGTCGGCCAGTTAGCAGCAAAAGGGGTTGGTGTGCAGGGCTGAACGACTAACCCTCAGCTCTGCTCTCTTGGGTACCGTGCTGCCGATACTCCTCACCATAGACATTGAGTGACGTTTGTTCCCCACAGCAGCAGTCTGTCTCTGCCACACCTATGAGACGTTCTGCTGAGTGATGAATGTGTCGCCTCTTCCTTTTCTCTCTCTTTTGGTCCTCACTTGCTTACCCCTTGCTGCTTCCTAAGTCATCACCCCCATCCAAATCGGCCACTCCTTTGGAATCGTTTTTGTCAGAGATCGCAGTGTCCTGCATCTCCTTTGGTGCACCTGTTCCCTCAGCTTTTGGGGATTGATTGTGGCAACTTCTTTTATCAATAAAAAAAGTTGTACAGTGAGAATAGTCAGAAAGTTCCTAAGAGTCACGTCTAGATAATCATCTTCTTGTATTCCAAACCAAAGAGTAGCACCAAAATGTTAGTTCCTGACTGAGGTAGAGAATGGCCTGTTTTATCAGACTCTGTGTGTGTTTTATCAGACTCATGTGCTGATGGGAGCAAGTAGGTGGCTGTCTTCCATCACACTTCTCCTGAAGGAGGTCTGAGCCAAGGATGCAGGAGGGAAGGCTCTCGGTATTTCACTGCAGCTGTCATTTTTTTTTCTTCCCTAGCACGTGAGTATCAGAAGGCACTTACCTAGATTACACTACACGTAAGACAAAGTTAGGTTTACTTTTTAAAATTTTTTTTAATTTTAAAGATGTGAGGTACAATTCAGGGTTAGGTATACAAATGTTGATTATGCAGGTACCCTTGTTGATGAGGTGTGACCCTCCCCTGGCAGTTTCCCTCAACTGCCAATCTCACCATCCCTCCTTTGGCAGTTTCCCACTACTGCCAATCCCTTTCTTATAATATTATGAAAATTGTTCAAGGTCTGCTTATGAGTGAGAACATAGGGTACTCTGTTCTTTGTTTTCGTGATAGATCACTGAGTGTTGCGGCTGTAATCTTCAAGTAGTGCTTTGGGTCCTTGGGGTTCACCCCTTCAGGACAACCCTTACTTCAGGGCAGTGCCACCTTTACCTGTTTTACACATTGGACTTTCCTTACAGGATTGGAAAGGCACACTCCTTAAATGGCAATGCCCCTACCTCCCATGCACAAACACACTGGAGTTTTTTTTCTTAAAGGAGAGCCTACTTGAAGAAGGCATTCTTGAGAGAAAAGGATGGCATTATTTATTCATGGCTCAGGAGGCAAGCCCAAGTTTTATAAAAGCAAAACTGTCAGTCAACTTTCCCGTGTAATATAATCCTAGCGAATAACGAGCATTGTTTTCTGGGTCAGCTCTTACTTTTCAATGTCCTTAAGCAAAGTTTGTAAGGAGGTACCATTAAGAGCTCCATTTACTACTGGGTTGTATCACAGCCTAATAGTAGTGGTTATAAAACTTGGGCACTTATTTTCATTTCAACAAAATCACAGCTATGACCTTCCCTAAATTGGTTAGGGGAGTCATCATTTCTGCTCTCCTGATGTGCTTTATTATTTTGGTTGACTTATCATGACCAATGTGTACTGGGCTACAGATTAGTTTTTTCAGAAATTAAGAATAATCGTGTATACTCTGCTGATCAACATGGGTTTTATTTTTAGCCTCCCAAGAATGAGTCCCTGGAGGCTTACCCAGTGATGAAGTATAACCCATATGTTCTTCCTGTTCAGTGCACTGGCAAGGTAAGGTCATAGAGGGTGGGGCATGGGAAGAGAGGACGCGGAGTGAGATTGTTGAGCGAAACTTTAATATAGGAAACAACATTGCTTCCAGATATCAGTCTCCGTCAGTTGAGCTGTAGCTATAACTAGGTAAAACTTGTTAAAAGGACAGAAATGTTAGTAAGAATAATACTAGAGGTTCATTTCTCCATTGGCACAAGAAACTCAAGTATCTGAATTTAATCCACTGGAATATTTCTTTATAGAAGTGAGAGGTGAATTGGCTCATAGAAGTGCTTGTCTCTGACCCACAGCACATGTTACAAATTTGGGGCCAACGTTGTATGTTTTTTTTTTTAAATTAATGCCACATAAAAATTTGTGGTTGGGCTTCTCTTTTAAAAACATTGAAAGATTAAGTTAACAATCAGCACATGTTCCCCTTAGATCTAAAGACTAACAGACATTTTAGAGAGAGGACAGACTAAAGAAAAGACCAGGTGTGGTGGCTCACACCTATAATCCTAACACTTGAGAGACCAAGGAGGGAGGATCAGTTGAGCCCAGGAGTCTGAGACCAGCATGGGCAACATAGTGAGACCCTGTCACTACAAAAAATTTTTTAAAAAATTAGCTGGGCAAAGTGGTACACGCTTGTAGTCCCAGCAACTTGGGAGGCTGAGCTGGATCACCTGAGCCCAGGAGGATGAGGCTGCAGTGAGTCACGATCATGCCACTGCACTTCAGCGTGGGCTGCAGAGTGAGACCTAACTAAAAAATAAAAAGGGGGGAGGGAATCCCCAAGCAGTGCCATTTTACACTATCACCAAGAAAGGAAGTCAACACAGGAAGTGAGAGGCAGATAGTAAACCTTTGGAGATACTTCACTGGAAATGCTGCCCACTGGGCCAGCACCAAGGAGTTTGTGACTTTCAATGTTGGCACTGTTTCCCGGAGGCTGTGTTGGCTTGGAGAAATGCTTGTTTAGCTTCTGCCTCAGTTTCTCCAGTTGTACAGTGAGAATAGTCAGTTTCCTTGTATGACCACTTCTCAGGGCTGCTGTAGCTTAGACTGAGGGTGTGTGCTTTCCCCTTGCAGTCATTTGGGCTTTGCAGTCAGCTTGGCTAACTGTATATATGTATGTATGTCTGTCTGTCTGTTTGTATGTGAGTTCAGGTCATGACCCGTGAGGTGAACATTAAAACCACTTCATTCTGTTTTCAGCGAGAGGAAGACAAGGATAAAGTTGGGAACGTGGAGTATTTTGGACTGGGCAACTACCCTGGCTTTCCTCTTCAGTATTATCCCTATTATGGCAAACTCCTGCAGCCCAAATACCTGCAGCCCCTGCTGGCAGTACAGTTCACCAACCTCACCATGGACACGGAGATACGCATCGAGTGTAAGGCGTATGGTGAGAACATTGGGTACAGTGAGAAAGACCGTTTTCAGGGACGCTTTGATGTAAAAATTGAAGTTAAGAGCTGATCACAAGCACAAATATTTCCCACTAGCCATTTAATAAGTTAAAAAAGATACAAAAACAAAACCTACTAGTCTTGAACAAACTGTCATACGTATGGGACCTACACTTAATCTATATGCTTTACACTAGCTTTCTGCATTTAATAGGTTAGAATGTAAATTTAAAGTGTAGCAATAGCAACAAAATATTTATTCTACTGTAAATGACAAAAGAAAAATAAAAATTGAGCCTTGGGACGTGCCCATTTTTACTGTAAATTATGATTCCATAACTGACTTGTAGTAAGCAGTGTTTCTGGCCCCTAAGTATTGCTGCCTTGTGTATTTCTTTAGTGTACAGTACTATAGGTGCATATTCTGGTCATTTCTCAAGCCATGTTTTATCGTATCTGTTTTCTACTTTATGTGAGCAAGGTTTGCTGTCCAAGGTGTAAATATTCAATGGGAATAAAACTGGCATGGTACTTTTTTTTTTTTGGTTTGGCTCTTTCAAAGATAATGGCCCACCGATGAGCATTTTTAACACACTCCATAGTCTTTTCCTGTGGTGTTAGGTCTTTTTTTTTTTTTTTTCCTGGGGCTGGGGCGGGGGGCTGTCATGGGGGAACTGCCCTTAAAATTTTAAGTGACACTACAGAAAAACACACAAAGGTGACGGGTTGTGTCGTGCTTCGTACTGAATGCTGTCTTGACATCTCTTCCCTCGTCCTCCAGTATGTTCTATAGCTGTGTCCGAGATCCAGATCTGCCCTGCACTGTGGCTAGTGATGGGGCTAATTCATTTGCTTTGTACGTTTTCTTTTCCTTTTCTTTTTTCCCTTCTCTGGAGGCATCACATGCTGGTGCTGTGTCTTTATGAATGTTTTAACCATTTTCATGGTGGAAGAATTTTATATTTATGCAGTTGTACAATTTTATTTTTTTCTGCAAGAAAAAGTGTAATGTATGAAATAAACCAAAGTCACTTGTTTGAAAATAAATCTTTATTTTGAACTTTATAAAAAGCAATGCAGTACCCCATAGACTGGTGTTAAATGTCGTCTACAGTGCAAACTCCATGTTCTAACATATGTAATAATTGCCAGGAGTACAGTGCTCTTGTTGATCTTGTATTCAGTCAGGTTAAAACAATGGACAATAAAAGAATGAACACATTCCTCATGTGCATGATTCACTCTTGTCTACATTCCCCGGTCTTGACTTCTTTACTTTCTATACTGCTAATTATCCAAGATCTTGAAGAAGTATTGAACCTGAAAGACAAGCACATGATTTCTTTAGTTCAGATGGAAACAGCCAAGGGCATGCTCAGACCCCTGCACATGGGAATACCCAAGCACACCCTCTCAGAGAAACACCAAGTGCATCAGAGGCAGAGAACCGACGACGCTTCAGCTTAGAGTTGTTTTAGAAATCTCTTGCAGTGCTACTTCACTCAGATTAGAAAACGTGAAATGCTGGTTCCTGCTAGGGCTTCACTAGGTGTGTCTGCTTAGAAGAAGAAAAAATTGTTAGCAGTTAAAATGACGCTAGGGTTGAGGGCTAGTAAGTGAAAAAGGTTCTTGCCTTGCTTTTTGGTTCAGGGTTTGGCCTATGTATTTATTTAGCCATGTTTAAAAATAAGCCTTAGTGTGAAAGAACACAAAAAATCATCTTTTTGAAAAGCATTTTTCAGGTATAAATTACGCTGAAGATTGAGTATCATGTAACCAACACGGGGAATACCCAAACTATTAATAAAATCACGGCATCATATTTCTGAAAATAGACACCTTTCACAAAGCCTGGGGCTAGAGCTCCAGTAAATCACTGAAGCTGGGCTGCGTCAGGATGTCCTGGTGACAGCACAGTGAGTTCAAATGCCAGGAGCAGCTTCCAGTCCTACCCACTGTCCACATTTATGAGCCCGCTGGTCCATTTCTCTCATCTTTGCTTTCTCTACAGCAACAAATCATGTGATGAGAAATTAATGCCAGAGGAATAACGACTGCATTTAACAAACGATAGCAAGGGGGGAAATGGCATAACTGCTTGACTAAAGCTTTTAGGAGCCCTCCTCAGCTGCAAAGGAAACAGCACAATCCTAAACAGCGTGCCTCCACGAACCTCCAGAAGTAGCCCATGTTTACAGAAATGCAGTTATTCTGGTAACAAGACAGTCCGTCTCGCTGAAACATCAGCTCACTTTGTAGGGTGTATATGAGTCTTACACTTGTGATGTTTGTAGACAAGGGTAATGGGGCTTCAGGTCTGGGGAAAGGGAACCATTTATTCAAACTGGAGGGCAGTTGCATGTTTGAGCCTAAGTCTAAGTCACGACCTTGATGAGACAGACGTGTTCATATATACTGTGTGCCTTCTGTTCTGAGCCACTGTGTGTGTCTGCCTGTCACATCACCCCTAGGAGCCTGGGGGACGTGGTTTGTTTTCTGTGACTCAGCAGATCCTTCCTGGCTGCCTCTTTCAACAGCCAGGGACAGACCCACCTGTGAACAGACGGGCAGAATTGCATCTCGACATCTGCATACTTCTGACTCTTGCTTCTATACCTTTTTTTTTTTGTATTATCAGCTTATTCTGACCCTTAGTGAATGACATATTTCTTGGGTATAGGGCTAGAGCCGTCTGCCTCCCTTTGGATGTTCTTACGTTCAAGAAAGGAGTTTTCACACAAGTCCAGTCAATCAAACACTTCATTTCTCACACAGAATACAGATGGATTGAGTGTTTCAAAAGCAGTGTTTCTCAAAGGTAGGGTGAATACCACTTGGAATCAAAAGCATGGAAACAGTTGCTGAAGAGAGGGAACAAGATTCTCTTTTCATTCGGTCACTTTCCATGAAGGAAAACTGCAGTTTGGTGTTAGTATGTCTTCAAGTTCATCTTCCTTTCACAGAAAGGGAGAGAGGCCCTGGGTTCAGAACCTTTGGCAAGCAACGTTACTGCACAAGAATTCAATAACATGTTTTTGTTGTATTTATTATCTTTGGTTAAGGACAAGTAAAGTAGTTTAAGTAGTTTTTCTCTTATGGCAGTAAAATAAGTATGTTCAAGAATAGCAGTGAATGGATTTAAAGAAAAAGTACATACAATTTCAGGTGATGTTTAAATATGATAAAAATCATGGAGATGATAAATGGCTGACTGCAATTTAGGACTCTGCCTGAAAGTGCAGCATTAACAGCAGCCAAGATATTTGGTTCTGTACCTGTCTGGGCAAAATCTAATTTGAACGCTATCTATTTTAGAACAATGGCATGCCCTGTTTAGGTAATAGGCTGCGCCTATGACCAGAGGGAATGGCTCCAACTTCAAATTAAAAACATTATCAGAGATCAGAGACGAAAGTTCAGTTACCAGACTCTTTCAGAGCTCAATAATAGCTCAACCTCCTGGCTTCTTAAAGGATTAGTAACACTCTGATATCTGTAGATACTTGGCCCATGAAAGAGAACCAGATGAGGTTACCTGGAAATCTAGGGCCTGTGAACACAGAGGGAAACCATCTGAGAAACATTCAAAAACAGTTTTAATTGAGTTTCAAATTCATCTCTCTTTCTTCCTTAAAAGGGGGCAAACACTAACCAGATGTGTTATCTGTAGTCCTCTGGGCACTGCAATGGGACAGGTGACCGGGAAATAGATAAGCCCATTATTCTCCCAACTGATGGTTCCAATTAGCACCCACATCCTACCCGTGTAAAACAAAGGGCTGAACCAAGGCAAGTATCTTGGTTCACCTTTAATTCTGTATTTTTCTTTGAAAGACTTTCAGCATCAGACTGTTCTGACGGATCAGGTATCTTAATAAGGTGTTGACTCTTGCTGAAGACAGAATCCAGTTATTTTATTTAGTGGCAAATGAAACCCATGCCCTAAGAAGTGCCCATATTGTAATAAAACTGTAACATGCCATCTCCAGCCTTTACCACTAAGCCTTTACAAAGCTTGGATTTCATAAAATCAGGAATTTCACAGGCAGCCCATAAGGGGCCATCTTTTCCAAGGAAACACATTTCCCCTCTGTGTTGGCCCCAGCCAGACCAGGGTGGAGGTGGCACAGAGTGATCGCAACCCACAGTTCCAGCCAGCCACAGTGAGGGATGTGGTCATTATTGGGCCTGTCTTTTGGCTTAAGTGCTTGTTACAGGAATTTATGGTTATTACATTGCAAGTAATGGAGGAGCTGTGGCACAGTCCTGCAGAGGTGGAACCTGGGACGCACTCCTTCTATGAAAAGCAGAGTTCTAAAATGACTGGGGGGCAAGAGCTGGGCCTTGGGAAGGCTCTACTTTCTAGCTGACAGGACTAAGGTTTTTGGAGCTCATCACTCTGTTTAATGTCTCCAGTTCCACCAATGCTGGTTAAGAGCTCGCACTGGAACGGGCCTGGCTGTGGGATTTTGACTCTGGCTCTGCCATTTTCGGGCCAGATGACCTTAAGCAAGTTACTTCACTTCTCTGTTTCTCAGATTCCACATCTGGAATACAACAATACCTACTCACAGGGTTGTGATGGAGATTCAAGGAGTTATTTCATGGAAGTTATTTAAAATAGTGCCCAGCATATGGCAAATACTGCATAATAAATATCATTGTTATTGATTCCTGAATATTCTCACGATGTTGTGACCCCTCCTGCTGTGTGTAATGAAGCCATGTGTGTCTGGATAACTCCCTTTGGGGCTCTGAGCACCAAAACGATTGGGGCTGTTCCTGCTCATCAGAGGACAGCAGACACAATGACTCAGGGCATGATTGGGAGGACACTTTGAAGACTAAGACACTCAAAGACCTGAGAACCAAATGCAACATGTGACCTAGATAGATCCTGGACCAAAAACAACTTTTTTTCTTTGACTATTAAAGGCATTTGTGGGTAAAATGTAAATGTCTGTGCACAGATAACAGTACTGTATTAATTAAAATTTCCTGATTTCTAATCATTGTTCCACAGTAATAGAAGAGAATATCTGAGTTTTAAGAAAATATACACTGAAGTATTGAGATATAAAGGGGAAGTATGTCTACAATATGCTGTCAATTATTCATAACCAATAATTGAACACATATGTGTGCAAGGGGAGAAAGAGAGAGAGAGAGAAGGAAAGGGTGATTACACGGTAAAACGTTAACGTGGGGAATACTGGTAAAGGGATTGAGGAAAGTCTGTATTATTTTTTGGAACTTTTCTATAAGTAAAATTATTTCAAAATAAAATGATAAGAATATTAATTAGTAGAAAGAATAGAAAGAGTCCTGGATTTGGAAGAACTGAGTTTGATTCTAGCCACTGTGTCCTAGTGGTCAACTCTCTGGGCTTGTTTTCTAACCTAAAAGTTGATGATAGTAAAACCTACCTCATGTGTATGTAATTTTGGGGGTGGATTTATAGTCACAATTATCCAAATCATACATTTTCAGAAAGTGCCTGTGACCCACTGCTCCCTCCCACGCTGAGACTTGCAGCTCAGGCTGGGATCTGCTGCAAGTCAGCCATAGTGAGGCCGAGGGGTGGGTTGTCTCAGCTGCGAATGCCAGGCAAGCAAGGGAGAAAACTCAGGTGAACCAGACATCTTACACATTTCATTTTTGCTGATTCCCACAGAAAAAAGGTTTTGGACAGGAAATGTATTCTTGTCCTTTAAAAGATGATTTTAAGCTGAGTGCAGCGGTTCGTGCCTGTAATCCCAGACTTTGGGAGGCTGAGGTGGGAAGCTTGCTTGAGTCCAGGAATTCAAGATAAGCCTGGACTGATCATTTTCAAAAAATGAAAAATATTAGCTGGGTATGGTAGCAAGCGCCTGTAGTTCCAGCTACTTGGATACTTAGGCGGAAGGATCACCTGAACCCATGAGGTCAACGCTGCAGTTAGTCTGGAGATCTGATTCATTAGGTCTTGGGTGGGTAGGTACTGGACATCCATCTTTTTTTTTTTGAGTTGGAGTCTCACTCTGTCACCCAGGCTAGAGTGCAGTGGTACGCTCACAGTAACTGCAGCCTCAACCTACTGAGCTTGGCGATCCTTCTGCCTCAACCTTCCAAGTAGCTGCAACTACAGACGTGCACCACCACACCCGGCTAATTTTTTGATTTACTGTAGAGACAAGGTTTTGCCATGTTGCCCAGGCTGGTCTCAAACCTGCCAGCTCAGGCAATTCTCTCACTCTGGCCTCCTTAAGTGCTGGGATTACAGGTGTGAGCCACTCATCACGCCCAGCTGACATCCGCATTTTCAAATAGGTCCACAGATATTTCTGATGTCCACTGGGGTTGCACACAACTGCCCTAGATATTCAAAACAGGTGGCCCAGAAATCAGGGCTGGAGCCAAACCCATCTGATATCACAAGTGATCTGAAGGAAAGGGTAACGTCACCCTTTAAATTTGGTTTTGACTAGTTTTCACAGTTCTTTTAGGCCTTTACCATGAATAATGGGCCACAGAGGTAGATGAGGAGGACTTAAGGTGAAATGGGAAACGAGCGCAAAACAGCAGACAGTAACCCTCAACAGGGTTATTTGGGTATTTACTAGGAAGAAATCACATAAGCCTTACAGGATGAGTTCCACTGACAATAAGTGGTAACACAGGAAGGGAGTCTTGGGGTATGTCCCAGCACCTAGATAGAGGGGATACAGATGAGAGGCCATTGATGCTTCCTATCAAGGAGGCTATAAATCAAACCCAAGGAATTTCAGTGCCACAGAAGATCATACTTCCTAGGAAGTTCTTGTTTTTATACTTCACATTTCAGCTAGAAAAACTCCAAGATGAAAATAATGTAATTAGAAAATAGTAACTGAAATTATTTAGAAGGCGGAATGCCTTTTTTATAAGGATAGATGAGAAAAGTGAAAACGGTCTTAGAGCAGATAAAAGCTGAGAGAAAATGCAGTCAGAATTTATTAGATAATTAGGGGAGTGGCTGGGATAGACACATCTAAAACAGGAAAGTGTGAGAACAAATGCTGAGGAAATTGAAGACTTAAGATAAAATCACTTCATATCTGGCCTCGTTTAATATTTACTGTGAAAACGTCATTATTTCTATTCTGCAAGTGGGTAAAATGAGTCTGAGAAAGGTCATTGTTCTAAGAGAGAAAAGTCGTTCTCAGAGTTGGAAGGTGCGGAAGCTGGGAACTTGAACTCAGGTCACCTGGCGCCAGAGCCTGTTGCCGGAATCACTAGACTCTGGGGCCTCCTTCAGACTTCAGATTTCAGTCCAGAAGGCTGAGGGAAGACCATTGGCATAGTTAGGTTCAAATTCAACTTTAAACATTTGATTTACCTTTGAACTCAAGTTCAAATCAAGAAAACGTTATTAAAAGCTCAGCTAACTTCTCTTTCTACTCGTCACTCCTGTATGCTTACAGACTTTGGACGGACTTCGAAACAGAAATGCTGGTCTTGCAATATTTTCGGCTCAGCCAAAATAAGTTAAAAAGTCTTGTCTCCTGGGAATTCATTTCTCAGTTTTTAATCTTCAAGTTTTAGTAAAAAGATGCTTGATAACTGAGAGAAATAATTTCCCCCCTTTTCTTTCTTTCTTTCTTTCTATTTTTTTTTTGAGACAGGATCTTGCTCTGTCACCCAGGCTGGATTATAGCTCACTGTAACCTCGACCTCCTGGGCTCAAGGGATCCTTCTGCCTTGAACTATAGGCACGCATCACCCCACTCAGCTAATTTTTTATTTCTGGTATAGATGGGGTCTTGCTATGTTGCCCAGGCTGGTCTCAAACTTCTGGTCTCAAGTGATCTTCCTGTCTCAGCCTCCTAAAGTGCTGAGATTACAGGTGTGAGCTATTGCATCTGGTGAGCAATAAAATTTTAACCAGTCATCAAAAAAGAAGAAAATGTACTTCTATGTGGGAGCTAATGGCCACAGGGATGGGTGTGGGGCAGTAAGGCGTACCAGGAAACCCAGGGCTATTGATTAGGAGAGTAACACTCTGCACTCCGAGTCGTGTGGTCTTGGGCAAGCAGCTTTCCTTCATTTTCTTCACTGACAGCAACAAGGGTGTTGAATTAGAATCTGATTCCCTCGAAACCTAGAGTCATGAAGCGTTAGTGCAGAAAAGAGGTTTAGCGCAGGGCTTGTCACCCTTTGTCTGCACATGGCATACCTAGAAATGTTGGTTAATTCTCCTACAGCACAGAAAGCAGCTGAGCATTGGAGCTGCTGCCCCTCACTCCCAGAGGATTAATTTCTCAGCTCATTTGTGAGGAAGTCTGAGCTTCCAAACCACAAGTTCAGCTTCATCGTTTTCCACATGGAGAAACTAAAGCCCAGACACATTTTATGCATTTATAACGACCCTAAATGAAAGTACATGGTATCTGTGTATTTTTAGTTGTTACACTAATATAGTATTTGATAAATCATGGCTTGCCCCCTTCAGTCCATCTCTGCATGTAAACCAGAGAGATCTCTTGAGACGTATCAATCTGATCATGTTGGCAGCACCTGCTTTCCCATGAGGACTGCCTCCTGCTGTGTTTACAGCAAAGATCCTTATTCTTAAAGTATTTCTCTGGGGTCCCTCATGCCATTTAAAAAAAAATTTTATGTTCCTTCTTTTCTTTCCTGAAACACACCACATACCTCCCGCATCAGGGCTTTGCTGCTCTCTCTGCCTGGGGTCTTTTGCCTTCTCCCCTAGCTAACATTCAGGGTTTCGGTCCTCAATTCATTTGCAAGACAGCCTTCCCGAATCCTCTGTCTACACCCCTGTTACATCACATCCTGCCTATTGGTACACAGTAGTAGCCAGCTTGCACTTGTGCATTTTTTTTGCGAGTGCCTGATTGCCTGCCTGCCTGATTACATTTTGAGCTTTAAGTCAGGATGTGTCCTGTTCACTACTGCCTCTTCAGTGCCCACCATGCGTCAGTGTATAGTAAAGGTTCAATGGAATGTTCAGGAATAAATTTATGGCTTCCTGTTTGGGGCAATAGAAATCTTCCTGGCAACTTGAATCACCGAACTGATATAGTTCTGTACGTCATATTTCTTGTGATATGAAGTAGGGATGCGATAATGCTTTACTTTATTCTAATCAGTGAACAGTAAGGCCATTTACTTAAAACTTTTCACTGCAAATATTCTTAACAATTTTTAGATTGTGGACCACTTTGAGATCTAATAAAAGCGATGGACCATTTTCCCCCAAAATGAATATATTCACAACCATTTTGCAAACAATTTCAGGGATTGTCCATGTACTAATCCTATGAATAAATTTCAGTCCCCTAAATAAGCCAGGTGTGGTAGCGAGCGCCTGTAGTTCCAGCTACTTGGAAGGCTGAGGCAGAAGGATCGCCGGAGCCCAGTAGGTCGAGGCTGCGGTGGCCGCTCCAGCCTGGGTGATGGAGTGAGACTCCAATTAAAAAAAAAAAAATTCAAACCCCTAAATACAGTGTAAAACAGTCAGATGACTTGAGACTTAGTTATCTTTCCAAGCTCATCTGCCATTCTCGCATGTTATTTTAGACTCTAATATATCAAATTGCATGTAGTTGCCCAGCATACCACCTGTTTCACTCCACTCCACTCTTTTTTCCAACCCATCTTCCCATGCTTGGAACAGATCCCCCATCCTCCAGGACCCTCCTTGACTCCTGTGCTGGGAAATGGGTACCTCACAGGAGCTTCCATGAAACCCAGTGAGGGCTGGCCTCCTAGCATTTATTTCCCAATGTCAAAATGACCTACTTTGATGACAATTTTTCCTAGAGAACATTAAATTCGTTTAGTATAGGGAATATGTTCCCAGGCACTGTTCAGCAGGGCATCAGGGATGCTGTTACTCACGCTGGTGTCTTGAACAGCGAATAGCACAAACAGGCCTTCAATAAATATATGGTAACCTGAGAAGGACTAAAATTATCTATAGTAGAAGAAGCCAGGTGCAGTTGCAAATGTCTGTGGTCCCAGCTACTTGGGAGGTTGAAGCAGGGGGATGGCTTGAGCCCAGGAGTTTGAGGCTGCAGTGCGTTACGATCACTCTTGTGAACAGCCACTGTACTCCAGCCTGGGCAATGTAGTGAGACTCTATCTCAAAAAATAAACAAACAAACAACACTGGTAGAGGTACTAAAAGAATGCATAGATAATATCCCTTAAATGAGAGGACAAAATGAGATACCAGTAAATAAAATGGAATATAATACTTGCAATGTGATCCACAGCAGAACACACAATAAAGTTGTTTTTTACCCCTAGTGAAGTGACTAAACAAAATATCTAAGCCTAAGAAATCAATGTCAATACGGATTTCTATTACAGGAAAGCATCATGTAAGCACACGAGAACAACGAACTCTTTATTCAAGCAATCTGAAGGCAATACTCAGAACATGTACCATTACAATGACCTAATGGAAAGTTTCTGTGCTCTGCTGTGTGTTCCTGTTGTATAATGACTTACAGTTCTCTTTGCCTTATGAATAGTAAGCGGCAGGTTTTAGCTCTCAGATGGTGATTGTAGAATAACCAAAAAGTTAATGTGTAACAAGCAGGGGAGAACTTTGCACAGAGAGATATGGATACTGATATTCAAGCAAAGAAATTCTTTCTGCTGTTTAAAGCCTGTAGTTGTTATTCATTTACCTGGAGATTAAACTATTTGTAGTTCTCAGGCTGATGGCAAAAGGGATCAGTGCTTACCATGAGAAGGATTACCATTCATCACACAACAGACTATCAGCATAATGGACTTTGTGTTGGGTAGAATCCAAGGAGATGGCCAATTCACACATTTCTGTTTCTTCCCTCTTCTGCCAGATTCATTTGTTGTCATAAGGTCAGTTATAACAGCACAGCGGGAGATGGGGTGGAGGCAGGGTGGAAGCACTTTCAGAAGCTTCCATGGAAGAATAATTTTTTAAACTACCCACTGAGAACCCACATGCAGCCTCATTCCAGTCCTGCTCCTGCACAGCCCACTGTGGGAAGGAGAGACATCACTGCTGGAGTAGGTCGCTCTGTAGGCAGAGGGATGGGTGGTGGGACTAGCAAGCAGGACTGTGCCTACAACAATGACAGAATTTGTCATGTATGTTGACCTGACTTTAACAACAAAAGACAGAACCATAGAGGAAAACGAAATGTTTAAAACCCCTAAAAACAAAATCAGTGTCCAGCACAACTGCGAGTACACACTGTGTAACATGAGGGATGTGGATAATGTGGTAGGATAGGAGAGCCAGGCAGGTTGGGAGCAGAGGGGAGCAGGAGGCGATTTAATATTACTGCACATTTGCCTCAGATAACAAATTTGCCATTTTTCAAAGAATCAGCCATCATTTCCAAGGCTGACATCCTAGTCTCTATCTCTACATGAGACAGAGGTTTGGATGCTGCAGGGATCTGGGGCTGTCTATACAGGCATTCTGCATAAATTAAGCAGAAAGGAATGTGTTTACAAAATTACAGATAAACACATTAAGAGTACAGTCAAAGCCCTTTGGAGTACGTCACAATCATGCAATAAAATCAGGTGGTTTTCCTCGGGGACGACCAGAATGAACACACGGTTGGATTCTCAGTGGCCTCTTCCCAGGGGCTAAGCTGTAGAAACAGTATCAGGTGCAAAAAATACCATCTTTAAATATCTATCACAAGTCTCAACTAATTAAAACCATGACTTCTCACTAAATGTAGAATAGATACACAGGGATACCTGCTCTGTGCCTGTCTGCCTCACTTCTTCCTTTCCTTCTGTAACCATTTGTCGGTAATCAGTTAGGTTACTGACAACCAGTGCTACATTCTTGGGCTACAAAGGTAAGACATGGCCCCCTCCCTCAAGGAGCTCACACTAAAGGGAGAACATAGAAACGAAGAATTATTTTACAATATGCCAAATTCTTTAACAGAGTATGTATAGAAACACTGGTGACAAAGAGGAGAAAGCATCCTAAGTCACATGACACATTAACATTAAAATGGGAGATGAGAACTATATACTCAGTTAATCAACAAATATTTGACTGTGCCCCTGTTATGGGTAAGTACAATAAACTCAGTGAAATCAGAACAGTCCTTTGGGATTCCCGGCCCAACCTTCCCCATTCTCATTGAGTTCGAAGGTTTCCTGCTGCTGACAATGTAGCAGCCTGATGGTCGAGAATTTTTTTGAGGAATAAATAATTTTATATCTTTAATCTAAAACTGAGAGGGATACATTTATAAATAAAATATAAGTTAATAAGGATAAAACAAAAGTAAATACAAATTCTAATTATTGTTGAGGGAGGCAAAATAGTCTGGCTCAATGTCCTGTAATATGTTCCCCACATAATCTTTCTCCCCTTGCTCTCCATTCTATCACGAACTCTAGAGAAGTAATATTCATCACACTTAAGATTATACAAAACGGCAGCGAGATCAGAGTGTGTGCATTCTGGACCCAGACTGCCTGGGTATAAGCCTGTGTTCTGCTGTGTTCTAGTTGTATGACTTTGGAAAAGTTGCTAAACTCCTCTGTGCTTCAGTTATTAACCTGCAAATGGAATAATCATATTCACTTCATTGGGTTCTTATAAGAGTTACATAAGTTAATGCATACAAAACATAGAACAATGCTTGGTATACAGTAAGGACTCCCCACAGACTAGTTAATATTGCTACTATATACATAAAAGTACAAAATCAGCAAGGAAATGATATGAAGGAGTGGATACAAATACATCTCATAGCAGAGCTAACTTAGTCAGAAACATGATAGTATCAAGTTCCTAAGTATGTCAAGTAAATATTTGTCCAATATGAGATTTAAAGTAGTGACTATAGTAGAATTCTATCTACACTTAGGAAAAGAGAGTATGACATTGCTATAGATAAGATACTTTCAAGATGTCATCTAGTTGCTACCTTTGTGCTAATGAAGAGCAGGATACAGCAGTCGTGATTTCTTTCACAATTATCGCACAGAAGATTGCTCACATAATATCAGCATCTCCATGGTAATGGGGGTATCTGACATTAGAAGACCAAAGTTCTTACAGTTTCTTTAAAAACTTTACACAACCCACAAAACCTTCTCAATACATTTGTTCTTGAAACACTGGGTCTATATTTTCCTTTGGTTACCCTATTCCTCTGTTTTCTCTTGTTAAAACAGAAATGCCCATAACTGTCTAAAGGACAAAGGACATCACAAGATTTACAATTTTTACTCTGAAACCAAAGTGGGAGTAGCAGCAATATTTTATGGATGAAAAAGAGGATGAATTTGATTAGGTCAATAGTGTTTTAGGTTCCCTTCTAAATTCTCTCTTAGAATCTAATCAGTCACTCATGAGAGTTACTTATTATCTTTGAAAATGCTTAGTCACTAGCTAAAAAACAAATCAGTGAGCAGATCAAGATCAAAAGTTCAGGGTCAAACTGCAGAGAGCAAGCTGCAACGAGCAGATTGGTTTCACCTCCCTCCTTACTCGTTCAGAGCCAGGAGAATGAAGGGACCAGGCAGCCATGGTGGTTAGTACTGTGAATGCAATAACAACTGCGTTAGGGGAAGCGGCAAAGAAATCTCAGCTTAAAAGGGTAGTTTGTCTCTCTCACTTAATAGCTTGATTGAAGCCACGTACCCATACAAGTGCTGTGCTTGATACCTTTCTCAGTGTTCTCTTTTTACAGGATGGTCATACACACAACAGACCTTATACCTAGGCTCTTCTGGAAGTTCTTCCAGCTTCAGGATTATTAGAAATAGGAGCACATTTACTTGCTAGTTTTAAATAATATTGAATTTACAGAGTTTAAGTTAGACATGTCTGTCTATTGCTAGAAGATTATATTTGGCTATTATAGTAATTCCCCCTTATCCACAGGGGATACATTCCAAGACCCCCTATGGGTACCTGAAGCCATGGAAAGTACCAAGCCCTGTATATACTATGTTTTTTCACATATATACATATCTATGATAAAGTATAATATATAAACTAGGAACAGTTATGAGATCAATAGCAATAACTGATAATTAAAGAGAAGAGTTATAATAATAAACTGTAATAAGTTATACTGTGAATGTATATCTCTCTGAAAATGTTATTATGGTATTTAGAAGGAAAAAAAAACAGAATGGCATGACATTTCATCATGCTACTCATACTCAGAACGGTATGCAATTTAAAACTTAGACATTGTTTATTTCTGAAGTTTTACATTTAATATTTTTGAATTGTAGTTGACTGCCAGTAACTGAAACCATGGAAAGCAAAACCGTGGGTAAGAGAGATTACTGTAAAGTATTCTTATCTCATTGTGTGAGTCAGTCTTTTAAGTGCTTTCTAATTTAAGACTTTGGGTTCCTTCATGATTCTTAATCACCTTCATTCACTTGTAAAATATTTATTTTAAGCTCACAACAAATATTTTTGTGTGCTATAAGAAGATAACTAAGAAAAACAAATTTAAGAGTCTACCAGCAAACTAGTCTATCTGGATACTTGTTATCAAAAAGAAAAGATGTATTTTGGTGAGTAGGTCTCAATTAATGAACAAATACTTGCTGGTATCACTCTGGATTTCAAGGACCCTTACTAACCCCTTAATTTTCCCATTATGGTAAAAGTTCAAGACTTGGTCATATTCATTTAAATCACAGGTTAGCATTACTGAGGACGACCATAGTAAAGGCCTATAAAATAGAGAAAAGCACAGCATTACTCGGTGGGGATGGAACAACACTTTGATTTTGTTTTTCATCAAGAATAAGCAGAGGGATGTTGTGCTTCTCTAGATAAAACACGTATTCTCATCTCCTTCTTATTAGCTCAGCTAGATTTTGCAAATATTAGCTAAAAAAGGGAATCATCTATGAGTTTAATTCTACTGCTAGGTGACAGACTGCAGAGTCTGTATGATGAGAAGAAAGGTTGAAAAAGGGGAAGACCGAGGAGCAAGTTGAGCTTGCTGTGGCACCCAGGCTAGCCTGGTGCTGACCGCTGACTTGCTTGCAAGGGAGTATGGTCTGTTCTTCAAGCATAAAAGATTACACTAAAAAGAATAAAAGTCTCTTATATTTATTTTTTAAAAACACATTATTTAAAACCAGATCTGTATTGGCTTTGTATTTGGTGAAAAGAGAATTAGGTAGCTTCTGACAGTTAACTTACACTTAGAGTTGAACTTAGCTGGGACATCATTTTTTAGAGTCTAACAAGTCTGACACAAAACAGACACACCATGGAGGGTATAGTCTTTCATTTGACCCTACTATATTTATTTTTCAATGGCCCAATAAGGTACATGATGGTAAACTTTATGACAATAATAATAACCACTATTTAAGTAAACACTTCCTGTTATTGATGTACACATATGAACTAATTAATTTTTTGCCACCACCTTCTGAGATAAGTACTATTATTATCCCCATCTAAAGATGAGGGAATTGAGGCTCGAGAGTTTAACTAATTGGCTTGAACAGTGGCAGAGCTGGAATTCTAACCCAGTTAGTCTGACTCTAGATACATTTGTTGTACTGAAAGCGATTAACCTCGTCCTGGCACAAAGTGAGTGCTTGCAACTGTTCTCATGCTTTCATTGTTTCTGGATTTAAGAACAATGTATTGAGTGCCTGGCCACTGGGGGACTGAGTGAGGAACAAAAAAATACTAGGGCACTGTTCTCAGGGAACACAAAGGTGAGAGGAGGAGATGAACTTATTCAAAGAATTGTACCTTTATAGTAGAAACATCACTTGAAGTAGAGGAATATTTCTAAATGGTCTCATTTTAAGCCACCAGGGCCTGAAGATTTACTGGGTGATTCAAGCATATGCTTCCACTTCTATCATCTACTCATCTTAAACTTTACTGCTCGGTTATAGTTTTGGAAACTTCACTTTTTCTGGCCATTGTCCCATTCACAAAGCTCTGCTGGCTTCCAGTTTTCAAGAGCCTAAGTAGCCCCTGTATGTCATACATACCAAGAAATGCTCATACCTTATTTACAACAGATGTCAGTAACTCATCATGGTGAGTTTTTTTCTGTTTGGTTGTGGTCTTAGAATCTCATCAATAAATCAGCTGAGACATTTTTGTCATCCCTGACCTAGTTTGCAGGATGAAAGGTTTTTGGACTCACACAGCATTGGGTCTGAATTTCACCCTCTGTCACCTACCAATGTGATTCTGGTCAAGGCATTTCACTATTAGGAATCTCACTCTCCTTATTATAAAAGGGAGAGAGTAGAAACAACTCAACAGAGTTTTTAGGTGATGCAGGCAAACAATTTAGCAATATTTCTTAGTAAACTACAATTATTATTTATACCACCATCATCCCACTGTTCATTATTGCCACCAAAAAAGAAGCCTTCCAAGGACTCCATAAACTAGCTCTATTTCCAGATTTATCTCCCATACCCTACTAATGGAATGCTCCACTTCAACCAGATTTAGGTAACTCAATGGCTCCTAAAACTAGCCTGTCATACTCTCTTCTTCTTTGTATACAAAAACCTACCTTATTCTTCTAGGCCTTCTCAAGTGCCATTTCATGAATGAAATTTCCCTGATCCCTTCTGCCACAGTCATTAAACTCTCATAATTAGTCTCTGTTTCTGACACTTCATTATACACTCAATGTCTGGCAACATTCTCTTATACTGGTGTTTAATATTATGTTATGATTTGAATTTACATGTGTATTTATCTTGTTTTTCACCTAAACTCTCAATTCATTAAAGGCTGGGATTTTATAACGATTGTATCCTCAAAACAGCACCGAATGAAATTGCACATTTTTATCAATGCATGAATGAAATTTAAGTTAATTTAAATAATAATCACGGATTAAGGAGATACAATTAAATTTTTAATTCTTCATATCATGTTGAAGGACTCAATATTATAAAAGAAATCTGGGTTTTTACTTTGAATTTGAAAATTAGGGGCTGGGCATGGTGGCTCAGCCTGTAATCCCAGCACTTTGGGAGGCCAAGGTGAGAGGATTGCCTGAGTTCAGGGGTTCAAGACCAGCCTGGGCAACTTGGTGAGACCTCGTCTCTACAATAAATCAAAAAATAAGCCAGGTGTGGTAGTGCACGCCTATAGTTCCAACTACTTGGAAGGCTGAGGCGGAAGGATCACCTGAGCCCATCAGGTCAAAGCTGTGGTGGCTGTGAGGTTGCCACTGCACTCCAGCCTGGGTGACAATGAGATTCTGACTTAAAAAAAAAGAAAGAAAATTAGAATATTCTACCTTTATTTGTCACTTGGTGATAATTAAATAAGTATACCTATGATATCATATTTGAGTCTAGGTAGTATAAGTGTTAATAAAACTCTACCTCTTCAAGTAATTAGAATATTGTTCTTTATTTTTTAAATATATGTTTGAAAATTTTTACAATTTCCTTTAACAGATAAAATCACCACTCTCAGGACTCAACTAGCTTACAGTCCTCTTTGACCTATGTAACATGATATATTCTATCTAAAGTTTGAATAAAATTAAGAATCCCAAAATCACGTGCCACTTAGCCCGATGGCTTCCGACCACTGTTCTATAAATGGGGATGGTCTAGGATGATGGTATTTCACAACCTTCTGGCAAAACGGGAAAAATCAGGGCAATAAAGCAGTGATGAACCAAGGGTTGGCAGTAGTAGTCCAGCTTGGGGAAGAGACAGTATTTCCTCACTGACTGTTTGGAACTACCTCTACATGGTGATAATAAAAAGCAGACACACTTTTAGGGGATTATTGTTTTAAAATGGTCTATAGAAAATGCAACTCTATTTTGCCTGCATTTGCAGCAATTTGCTCCCACAACCATGCCTTTGGAGGTCATAGTGATAAAGGGCGCTTCAGGTAAAGCCAAGTTTACTCAGTTGAAGAGACAGTCCATTATCCTAGGGTTAAGTGCTATTGGTGATTAATTTTTTTTTAAACAAAATGATGGCGATGAGAAACAGTTTTTAAAAATATCCTCATTTGGTAAACTTTGAAAAGTTTATCATTATGTCTATCCCCAGTGTAGGTCTGGTTATTATTTACTTAGTTTGGTTTTGGAAATGTTGTAGGTCTGTGAAATCCCAACTCTGACAAGCATTAATCAAGGGAAGAGCGTGATATAATAGTGTGAGTGTACGCAGTGTCTTCTGGCTTAGGGCGGGGGTTCTTCAAGTGGGGTACTCTGGATCAATAGCATCAGTGCTACCCGGGGACTTGTTAAAATGCAAATTCTTAGGCCCCATCTCAGATCTACTAAATCAGAAACTCTGGAGTAGAGCCCAGTAATTCGTGTTTTTAAAAAGCCCTCCAGGGGATTCCACAGCTGCTAAAGTTGGAGAATCACAGCCTAGGAATAAGTAGGAAGGATGAGAAAATGTGAGACAAAATGCCCGGAGAGTCTTAAATGCCCTGTAAGGTCACTTCTAGTTTAATGATTCTGCATCTATTTTACATGGATTTTCCATAGTTATTAACTGACCAATTTTCTAAAGGAATTAATCTAAATTTCTTTTCTAGAGTCTTCCATGAATGATTTTATAAGTGCCTGTATAAAATGGGATAAATCATTATACAGTCCTTAAGCCATTAGGTGTGTTACTTTTCAAACTGAGAAGAAAACCTATCTAAAGAAAACTGGAGCCAGGCTGTAGTTGAGAAACTGAAACATCTGTGGTCCTGTAACTCCCTTGTGGAATGTGGTTTCAGTCATTGTAATGACTGCTAAAATATTACAGTATTAATATCTATACAAAGTTCCAGGTATTATGGTTATTTAGGATAAATTAGTCTAAGATTTTATTACTAGAGATCCATTAGTCATGAATAAAAACATCAAACTCCTACCTACGCTAAATGAAAGAAACATTAGAGATATATTACTGCGATGCTACCTAGGGTAGAAGTAATCTAGCAAGGAACATGAGCTCCTCTTATGACAGAATATAGGCAGGAACATGAAAATTGCTCCTTAGCCCAAGATTCCTTTATCTGAGAAAATAACTGATGCTGATGAAATATGAGGGGGGAATCCCCCAAACCCCAGAATTTATTTATTAAAAATTGTGTATTTATTCTTACATATTCAAACTTCGGTCACCTTCCAAGTACTCTCCATTTGAACTCATCAGTTTTGATGCCTTTTAATGCTTCTGCTGTTCTTTTGTTTGTTTGCTTGTTTCACTTCTTCCACATTGGCAAAAAAATGCTTTTTGAGAATTTTTTTTTATCAGGGAAACAAATTTGCTTAGGGCAAGATCTGGTGATTAGGGAGGGTGAAGTGAGGTGAGGTGCGTGGAGTGGGGAGGGGAGCATGCTGTTTTTGATCAAAAACTGCTGAAGACTCAGCATGGTGTGGGCAGGTGTGCTTGTAAATCACCCTCTCAACAACGCTAGTTGGTACACTGATGCCAATGGGTTCCTACAACACTTATCTAGTGGGGAAAGCTTGCACTACAAGGGGCCTGCCCTCCTAAAGATAATTCTGGTTGTTTGGGGGTCTATCTCATATTAACTGGACCACAAAGAATTACAAATTGCTAGCCTAAAGCCTCTCATATTTTCAGGTTGCTTTTAGGGTTAATGTAGACACTTTTGAAATATCAATTATTAGGAGGAAGAAAAAAAAATCTTTGCAAACCATCAGCTTTCCAGATGCACGTTTCAGATTTTTCTGGAGTAAACAGCTATGAAAAAAATATCTGGCAGTAGTGGATGTTTTAAAAACTGATACATAGTAAATGTACATACTTTCAGTGCTGAGTAGACTTTTCTGGTGACTGATAGGTGGAGGGAACAGTGAGATGTGACACTTGAAAGGGGGGCTGGTCCTCCATGGGGGCAATGTGACATGTCAACCACATAAAAAGAGGGGGTGGAGGTGAACTGTCCCCCTCGTGATATACTCCCTTATGCATTTACTCAGCAGATACTGACTAAAAGCCTGCAATGTGTTATAAGGGGCCAAAGATACCAACATCTATGACAGGCCCAGTCCTCCAGGCTCTTAGACAACCAGCTGGGAGAAAGACAAGGTTTGGTCCCCACACACTTGTGAGCCATGTGACTGTGCAAAATGGGGCATGTAGATTTGAAACCTGAGTGAGAGACCCAGCCTCTGTCCTTTCAGCCTTAGTAAGCATATAGTGCACATATACCATGCACGCACCACACAGGCCCTAGGCACTGCCTGGGAGGACAATACGGCAGCCTCTGCATACAGACTTCCCCCAAAAAACCTGAGTAGTCAATCAGGTCATGGCGGGCTCCTTCCAGAGAAGCCAAAAACTCCCCCATTCAGAGACTGAGGCCCCCTTAAAAATGTAACAACCCTTGGCAGTTGAATCCATCTAGAGGCTGCAGATCCCTTCAAATTTAAGAAGCAGCTGCTGTTTCCAACACTCAGTGAGTCCTAAGAGCAAAATAATCCCTTTGCTGGCCTGCTCATGTGGTCTAGCTTTTCTTCAGAAGCAGAACCAAGGCCAACTTCTGTAAAGTCTGATGGGCCACCACTCACTGGAGCAGTGGTTTTTAAATGCAGTTTGATGATTAGCTACATTAGAATCGCCTGCAACATAAAAAAGTACAATAGTCCCTCAAGATAAGCAGCGGAGAGATACATTCCAAGACCCCCAGTGGATGTCTGAAACCACGGAGAGTACCAAACCCTATATATACATACTTGTGATAAAGTTTAATTTATAAATTAGGCATAGTAAGAGATTAACCATAACTAATAATAAAATAGGACAATATACTGTGTAGTTCATCACCTATTCAGAATGGCACACAATTTAAGCCTTATGAATTGTTTACTTCTGGAATTTTCCATTTAATATTTTCAGACTGCAGCTGACCACAGGTAACTGAAACTGTAGAAAGTAAAACTGTGGGCCAGAAAGGAACCACTGTACAGTCACAGGAAGCCCATCCCAGACCTACTTAACCAGAATCTTCTGTAAGTAAAGGCTCCAGGCTTATGTAGTTTTAAGAAACTTCACAAGTGATTCTGATGCATGCCACTGACAGCAAAACATCGCACTAGGACAGTAGTCCTCAAGTCTCATGAGCATTGGAAACAACTGGAGGGTTTGTGAAAGCACAGGTTCTTGGGACCAACCTCCAGAGTTTCTGAGTCAGCTGGCTTTGAGTGGGGCCTGAGAATTTCACTTCTCCCCCAGTTCTCAGGTAATACAGATGCTCCTGGGTAGGGAAAGACACCTGAGAGCCACTGCACTAGGGGTCAGCTGGAGCCAATTATATTGGAAACCTGTTTACTTGTTAAACATCCCTTGTTGACCACTTGTGGAAGATACTGCATTTTTTTTTTTTTTAATCTACCCAATACTCATTCTCCCTTTCTTCCTTCTAGCTAGATGTTGATTTTTGCTAGAAGGAGCAATGTTCCCAGCTAAAAGAACCACATTTAACCACTTCCTTTCTAAGGAGGTGGCCATGGGACTAAGTCCAACAAAAAAATCATCACCAGAAGCTGCTGGGTGGGGTTTCTGAATTAAGGTGAGTGGGGAGAGGCCTGTTGACTCAGTGTCCATTCTTCACCTTTGGCCCTTTCTCTTCCCTTTCTTCATGCCTGGAACACAGGAGTGATAACTGGGGTCTGACAACCACTTGTGGTGACATGGCAAAAGCACATGCTAAGGATGAACGAGAGGAACATGAAGGACTCTGGGCTGTTGATGGTATGATGGAGCTGCCAGGCCAACCCCACTTGTTTATCTTCCAATTTCAAAGTACAGGGCAGAAAAGCAAAAGTTGCTATTTTTGAAGATATTTTGAGGGTCTCTATGACTAGTGACCAGAAAATTAATTATTTACCCCACTCACCAAAATGGAGGCCATTTTCATGTGCCTTTGGGTCACCATTTACCTCCTGCTTCCTCTGGAACCTCAGTACTGGTGTCAATTCCCTTGAAACTTGAACCTCTTCACTAGGCCTCCTAGCCTAAAAGGAAGCAGACATCCCCCAAGGGCATCCATTTATTGATGTCTCTGTCCAGGAGGGCAGAAGTAGTTCCAGCTCTGTCCCCAGTGCTACTTCAGGACCTCCTCATCCTCATGCATGAGCCTTGACTCTTTGAGGCATATGCCCTCTGGCTAGATCCTCTCTTCTGCTTCTTTGAGGTGTATGCCATCTGGCTAGATCCTCTTTTCTGCCTCTTGCCATCACACCTGTGGTTCACTTCTAGACTTTGGACCACCAAAGTCTCCACCCTGCCTCCCAGCCAGGATCTTCAATGCCACTCAACACTAAAGCGTCCCTCAGGTCCTGGGCCTCCAGATCTCCAGTGACTGACATTGATCTCCACTCTACCCTGACTCTCTCTCCCATGGCCACACCTTGAACCTTACCATCACCATAAGAAGTCCACCTCTAAAATTTTTTTTTTTTTGAATTGGAGTCTCACTCTGTCGCCCAGACTGGAGTGCAGCGGCTGCTCCCGGCCACTGCAGCCTCGATCTACTGGGCTCCGGCGATCCTTCCACCTCAGCCTTCCAAGTAGCCGGAATTACAGGCATGCACTACCACGCCCGGCTGATTTTTTGATTTATTGTAGAGATGAGGTCTCACTGCCCAGGCAGGTCTCGAACCCTCAGGCTCATGCAATCCACTCACCTCAGCCTCCCAAAGGCGCGGGATTATAGGCTGAGCCACCGAGCCCAGCTGAAATTTTAAGTTTATGTAAGTCTGGCCTGAGCTCAGCTCCTTCCCTCTGTTATTCCAGGGACCTCTGTCTAGACCTTAGAAAGCATTCAGGGCCTCGTCCCTCTACTTTCTTCCAGTGCCTTCTGCCATTACATCTTTCCTTGTTTATAACTTCAGTCACTCAATTCTCTTTCCTCATTGCACTCACCTGTACAAACCTTGCACTGGGCCAGTCCAACTGCTCATTAGAAAACTAATAAAGCCATGATACATGCAATCTTCCAAATCAATTGAATTCTAAATACTATCCATACATCTATATTCTGTGATCAGCACTTTCTGCCCCCCGGCTGTTTGAAACTTCTACACTATCCCTTATTTACACCTCCTGGTGCTAGATATTTTGGAATTTACAACTGTGATAGGGGAATGCATACTAATATAAGAGCATATATAACACTCTGAGGGGTCTAGGAAGTCACTCTTCACCTAATACATTAATATTTCTGCAGCAGTGTGAATAGTCACACTAAGTGGGTTAAGTAAAAATGATACACATAAAGTGCTTTTACAAGCTACTGAAAAAATGTTGTTTGTTTGTTTGTTTTTTGAGTTGGAGTCTCACTCCACCGCCCAAGCTATAGTGCAGAGGCACACTCAAGGCCACCCCAGGGTCGACTTGCTAGGCTCCGGCGATCCTTCCACTTCAGCCTTCCAAGTAGCTGGAACTACAGGTGGGCACTACCACATCCGACTAATTTTTAAAAAATTATTTATTGTAGAGACATCTCACCAAGCTGCCAGTGCTGGTCTTGAACCTGCGGGCTCAGGCAATCCACTTGACTCAGCTTCTCAAAGTGTAAGGATTACAGGCTGAAGCACCGAGCCCGGACTGTTTTTTAATGACATACAGCCTGATATAAGAACAGGTTAGGCTTTGCCATCAAACTTAAGAACTAACTTTGGTTTTCAGAAATTTTCAGATCGTAGTATCAGATTTAGATTGTAGATAAAGATGGCAGCCTTGTACCACCATCTTTGCTGGGGGACAGATGTTAACCTTGATGCATTCCCATAGGCTATTCTTTGCATCCTATTATTCTCTGAGGCTGTCAGTCCTACCCTCCTATGCCTTGAAGCTCACTGCTTCTGGCTATCTCGTTTGCCATATTTATTCAGGCAACCAGAATTTTCTCCTAAATTACCTTAGTAACCTTCTACCTGGGCTTTCTTCCTCTATACTCTATTCCCTACCTGCCCACCCTAGATCCCTTTGATCTGTTCCTTACACTACAGCCAGTGATATAACTGTGATACTCTCCTAATGTAAAACATTTATTTGGATCTCTAAAGCCCTCTGGATAAAGCCTTAATAGTTTAGATGAACAAGCCCCCTGATGACTTTTCCACCTTTATCTCTGGCGATTTCCCACCTCCTGGTCAAAGACCCAGACTTACTGAACTATTTTTAGATCTCCTAGAGAAAGTTTTTTGCTCTTGTCTTTGTGCAAGTTATTCCCTCTTTGACAGTGTACTACCAAAACTCACAACTCTTCTTCCTTCAAGATAGAAACTAAAACTAAAGATAAATTATGAGTATCAGTATGTGCAGAGGCCTGCATTAACCATGGCCAAGAAATCGGGACCTGTCCAATCATCTTAGTCAGAGTTGTGGAACACTGTGGTGGAAATGTACTCTCAAATGTTTATTTAAAAAGTTTACTCTACTGTACTTCAACTTTTCTAGAAGTGTAAAATTGTTTTAAAAATTAGAATCTCTGGGCATCAGTATTTTACTCTGCCTAGGTGATTCTGATGTGCAACCAAGGCTGGGGACTGCTGTTATAGAGTCTTCATTATTATCATTAAAGAAAACAAGTTAAGTACTTTTTCACTGACTGCATGAACCATAACTTATTTAACCGAACCCTTCCATATTTTTCTTCAAAAATCACTTACTGAAGAGTTTTTATATGCCAAACAAGAAATAATTTCTTCCCAATGAATACTCACAATCTCATGTAGAAATATATACAAGCAAACAGACACCTTGCTGTAATTATAATAATGTAATGAGTATCACTTGTTGGGCAATTACTATTTGCTAGGCACTATGCTATCTGATAGGGCAGGTACTATTATTATCTTCTTTTCTCAGAATGAGGAAGCCAAGGCACAGTGAGGTGAGTAAACTGCTCAGAAGTCCAGAGATGTTTTGACTCTTGGTTATACTACTGTAGCAGAAAGAGGCCAAACGCTATAAAAACACACACATTGACGCAGACTGTGGGTGTCATGGAAGAATTCTCAGAGGAGGGAATGCAGGATGTATCTGTAGACATGCGAGTTATTTCTAGTTTTTAATTAGCACAAACATCTGTGTAGATAGCGTTCCATTCTGTAGTCCTACTGCCACCCTTCTCCTTTGGTTAGATTCTAAGAAGTAAAATTCTGGGACAAATAACATGAAAAAACTCCAAGGCTTTCAATATTTGTTGCCCGTGGTTGTCACCAGCAATATGAGAGCATCCGCTTTACTGCAGCGTTACCCACAGTGGGCGTTTCTACTTCAAAAATTATTTGCCATTAGTAGAAAACTAGCATTTATTTGATTGTTAACTAAGCTGATAATTTTTTCACCAATGCTTTCTTTAACACACAAATTTAAGATCTTTACAGTTACAGCCAACAGAATATCAGAGGACATTCTCAATGAAAGAACATTATAGGATGCCTCACATTCTAAATACTGCCATTTATTCCTATTATCACAAAAGTGACTGTGTCACAACTAGTATCATCCAAAGAAATCAAATTTCTATATTCATGCTTAGATCTTCAACCTCTCAAACTTTTTGTGAGCACCATGGGGAAATGTCTTTGAATTTGAAGACATTTATTCCTATCACAATGTCGGCAAAAAAATTTGCTCTCTAACTACTATAAAAATAAATTAAATAATGGATGATGACAAAATATATATTGAAACCAATCTTTCTAAGTTCTGTACATATGACACAAATAAACACAGCTTAATAACCATCACACTAGGGAAAGATTAAGAAGTGACGTGTCCCCCCTTCTCTTCTTACCATATAAATGAATCTCTTCTTACCATACTTTAGATGTAAAGTATCTTTTAGGGGTGAAGTAAAGAACTCAGTAAAACTCATGTGAAGTTCATGAGTAAATTCAAGAGACTAGCCAAGAAAACTTTTGTAAAGAATAAATATACTGTAACAATAAAAACAGTACTTTGCTGGCACAGACCAATGGAATAAAATTGAAAGTTCATAAATAGGCACAGGTGTATATAAGAATTCAGTAAATGAGAAGGAAATTGAAAGGATGGATTTAATTGAAAGATTTAATAAACAATGTTGTGACAAGTGGCTAGATCCATACCTTACACCATACGTCACACTCCAGGTGCATTGAATATTTCAATGTAAGAACATGAAAACAAAATGTTTTGCTTCAAAGATAATTTTTTTTGAAAGTAGAATTTATTGAGAAGACAGAAAAGCTCCCACAGTGGGAGGGGACCTGAGGGGGTTGCCCCAAATATAATTTTTTTAAAGACATAGATTTAATCACATAAAACATAAATAATATTAAAATAAATATGTATTAAGAATACCAACCACTTTTCTTTCATTTATGGTAAAACACTTAAACTTATCATTTGTTTTTAAATTTTTATTTAGTTTATTTTGACACAAATTTTGTTTTTGTTTGTTTTGAGTTGGTGGTCTCACTCTGTCACCCAGGTTGAAGTGCAGTGGCATGATCATGGTTCACTGCAGTCTCTATCTCCTGGGCTCAGGTGATCCTTCTGCCTCAGCCTCCAAAGTAGCTGGGACTACAGGCATGTGCTACCACAGCTGGCAATTTTTTTTTTTTTTTTTTTTGTAGAGATGAGGTCTTGCTATATTGCCTAGGCTGGTCTTGAAGCTGGGATCAAGCAATTCTCCTGCCTCTGCCTCCCCACAATTTTTTTTTTAACAAACAGATGTTAAAAATACCAATCTTTTCTTTAAAGTTTCTTTCCTTGATTTTAGCCTTGAAATGACTTTCATAACCAAAGCAGACCAATTTTCACTTATATTTTCTTAGAATTCTCTCATTGTTTCTTATTTTATGTTAATTAGATTAGAAGTCAAAATATGGCACTCTCTCTTATTCGTTGTTTGATTTGCGGACCTCATTTAACCTTTCTGAATCTCAGTTTCATGTTCCTGAAAAAACAGACATAATAATATCAGCCTAATAAGAGTTGCTATGACAATTGAAAAAAATCCAAAGCATTTATCATGGTAGAACCTAGCTTATAAAAAGTTCCAATAATTGGTAGCTACTACTCTTAATGCTACCATATTATATATTGGACTTAATTTCACTGGCATATTTTCATGACTAGCAATTTATGGTAATGATATTTTCACCTGATTGAATAACAAATTTCACACACTTTAATGCTGTAGGTATTTTTTGCTGTTTATTTTTACTTTTTACTTCCATATATGCCATAATATATGCCAATCAAAAAAATATTAATTCTTGTCAGGGGTGGTGGCTCCTGCCTGTAATCCCAGAACTTTGGGAGGTGGAGGCAAGAGGACTACTTAAGACTAGGGTTTAAAGACTAGCCTGAGCAACTAGGCAAGACCTCATCTCTACAATAAATAAAAAAATTAGCCGGGCGTGATGGCAAGTGCCCGTCATTTCAGCTACTTGGAAGGCTGAGGCGGAAGGATCACCTGAGCCCAGAAGATAGAGACTGCAGTGAACCATAATCATGCCACTGCACTTCAACCTGGGTGACAAAGTGAGACACCCCCAACTCAAAACAAATAAAGACAAAATTTGTGTCAAAATAAACTAAATTAAATTTAAAAAACAAATGATAAGTTTAAGTGTTTTACCATAAATGAAAGAAAAGTGGTCTCATTCTTATTCGTGGCCTTGAGCATGTCACTGCACTCCATCCCCAGCGACAGAGTGAAATTCCAACCTCCGCTCCCCCCCCCAAAATCGAGCCGCGACCCACCTGCGGGTGAGTGAGCAGAGCTGAGCAGCCCCGACCCTCTAACCTGTGCCCTGTGAGCCACGGAGACCAAAGCAAGCGGCGTAGGAAGACTGGCAGAGCCCCTGGAGCAGTGACAGCCCAGGAGAGCCTGGGGTGCCGGGGAAGGAGGAGGGAGGAAAACAAAGGCAAGTGAGCCAGTGAGCAGAGAGCTCTCCCTGCGCCTGCCCACCATGTGCCAGTTCGCAAGGCGAGGACCAGAGCTCAGCTCAGCGAAATGGAGAGATGCCCCGGCCGCGTCCTAACCCCTCTGTGCCCTGCCACAAGCTCCGGAAGGTGAGTTCACATCCAGTGGCCCCGAAGTGGAGGTGGGCGCAGGGGCCCCAGGGGTCAGCCCCCAAGACTGGAGGGATCCAGTCGGGGGCTTAGCGCCCTGAGTCGGAGAGCCAGGAGAGCCAGCATCAGGGTGCACTTCCCCCAGCAGGCCTAGAGGTGGAAGTTGGGGCAGCTGAGCCGCGCGTCCAGACCCACCCTGAAACCGCGCTCCTGGCCCTTGCCAGTCCTCTACTACCTCCTGCCCTTTGGCGCCCTCAGACCGCTCAGCCGGGTGGGATGGAGGCCCGTAAGCAGGGTGGCCCTGTACGAGTCGGTGCCGATCTCGTTTGCTGTCACCAGCCTGGGGCTGCCCCAACCAGGCGGAGCTGCCGCACTGGCTGTGCAGCCCCATCTGTAGCCCGTGCATCTGGACAGTCGGGGTGAGCATGGAGGCCGCCGTGGAGGTTCTGTACCACTACCATAACCACAGAGAGTTCTTCGGGCGCAAGCTGAACCCGGCCTCTCTGTGGCCCGGCCTCTCTGTGGCCTGCACAGTGTGATCAGCCCATCGGACGGGAAGATCCTCAACTTTGGGCGAGTAAAGAACTGCGAGGTGCAACAGGGGAAGGGGGGGTCACCTACTCCCTAGAGTCACTCCTGGGCCCCCGCACCTGCGCAGAGGACGAGCCCTTCCCACCAGCCACCTCATGTGACTCCTTCAAGAACCAGCTGGTCACCGGGGAAGGGAACAGACTCTACCACTGTGTCATTTACCTGGCCCCTGGGGACTACCGCTGCTTCCACTCCCCCACTGACTGGACCATTTCCCACGGGCAGCACTTCTCAGGTTCCCTGATGTCAGCGAACCCCGGCATGGCTCGCTGGATTAAAGAGCTTTTCTGCCACAATGAGCAGGTGTTCCTGACCGGGGACTGGAAACACCACTTCTCACTGACAGCTGTAGGGTCCGCCAACGTGGGCTCCATTCGCATCTACTTCGACCAAGACCGGCACACAAACAGCCCGCGGTACAGCAAGGGCTCCTACAATGACTTCAGCTTCGTGACGCATGCCAACAAGGAGGGCATCCCCATGCGTAAGGGCGAACACCAGGGCGAGTTCAACCTGGGCTCCACCCATTGCGCTCAGCTTTGAGGCCCCCAAAGACTTCAACTTCCAACTGAAGGCAGGACAGAAAATCCGCTTTGGAGAGGCTCTGGGCTCTCTCTCTAGAGCCTCTTTCCTGGCTGTGGCTGCTGAGGGAGCTTTTCCAGAGGGACAGAGTGTGAGGGTCTTTTAAAGGGAAAACCCCAGAAGACCACCCCGGTGAGGGCCTGCCTCAGAACCCCAGGGGTGGGTGAGGTCTGACCAGCTCCCACCTGTCCTGGACGCTCAGACAAGAGGTTCTGGATCCTCCCTAGGCAGTCAGAGCCACTATCTTGCCCTTGACCTGTGCTGCTTCCTCTTCCCCCACCCTACAAGGAAAGAAAAAGTACAGGCTGAGATGATCCTATCACTTTGGGATCTTTTTAAACATTGTATAAACCGGAGACCCCCACATCTCCTGAGCTTTCATTTGGTCTTGTCATTTGACAGGTAGTAGTGTTCCTTCCTGCTGCTCCTCCCATCACCTGGGCATTTTCTGTCCATCCTTCTGCCTCCCCCAACACAGGGTGAGGTGCCTCCTTGGCACAGACTGTGAACCCCTTTGACCTGTCCCCCCAACGCAGGGCCACACAACCTTCCTGACAACTGCTCTCTGTTCCCAAATTCACCTCACCCTGCTCATTAGAAAAGCAAAATCTTCCTTTCCATTTGTGGCTGAATGCATCACCTGAACTCTTTGCCAGTCTTCTGAGGATGGTGACTAACAACACAGACCTTTGCAGGCCCCGATGAGTGACCTTCCAGAGCTGGCTGGGTCCTCTCTGTGGCAGGCAAAATCACTGAGCCTACCTGATGGTGTCAGAGTGAACAGAGCAGGCAGGGAGAGGTCCAGCAGGGGACAGGGGAGTGCTCATGTACCCCTCCCCAGATCCAGCCCTACATGAAATACAGGAGAACTGCTATTGATCCAGGGGCTGTGCTGGAGGCAGAGGAGCCTTGGTGTATGGTGGGTGCCTAGTAAGCCTGCCCCAGTTAACAGGTATGCAGGCCCTGGGAGCCCCTGATGGAGGGGACAGGGCCAGGTTTCATGTTGACCCTGGAGGCACTGTGAATTTCTCCTGTAGGAGAAATCATTGAACTTTTTCAACTGTATCAGTAGCACAGTATTTTTGTATGGAAAATGGGAGACTTCTGAACAGTAATTCATTTAATTGCAAAACATTTTGAAATAAAAAAAATAAAATTCATGGTAAAAAAAAAAATCTTAATTCTTTGAAGACTACCCAGTCATACAGCATCCTACAATTTGGTTATTTAGAGTTGCAATCTGGTCATCAGATGGCCAAATAACAACAGAGTCATCCAAAAATATTAAAAGTTTTCTTACACACCAGAACTACTGAGATTACTTATGTGCTTGAAATATAAATAGGCTATTTATCCTTCTTTATCTTACCTCTAACAGGCCATCCTCTGGCAGATCAGTACAGTGAACAGCATTCTGGATCTTTGTTTTGCCAAAGATTGCTCTGAGGGTCCCAGGGCGTAAATGCCGGGCAATTTCCTATAAATACACATGCACAGATAGATTAAAGTTAATCCTGTGGTATGAATCAGAAAAATATCAGCTATGTGGAAACACTTGAATTATTTTATTTATACTGAGGGTGCTAATTTTTCCTAGAAACATGAATGTATAAAAATTGTAGCCGGGCTCGGTGGCTCAGCCTGTAATCCCGCGCCTTTGGGAAGCTGAGGTGAGTGGATTGCCTGAGCCTGCGGGGTCAAGACCCACCTGGGCAGCGAGACCTCATCTCTACAATAAATCAAAAAAATCAGCCAGGCATGGTAGCGCATGCCTGTAATTCCGGCTACTTGGAAGGTTAAGGCGGAAGGATGGCCGGAGCCCAGGAGGTCGAGGCTGCGGTGGGCGGGAGCGGCCACTGCACTCTAGTCTGGGTGACAGAGTGAGACTCCAACTCAAAAAAAAAAAAAAAAAAATTGTGAGCACTGAAAATTTTCAGTTCATACATGAGGCTTTTCCTGTGACCCAATGTAAAATCCACTGTAATTTCTGTCAGCGAAAATAATAATTTCTTTTTATCAATGGATTATGAAAATCATATTAAATACAAACCCCGTTCATTACTGAGAAAGACTTGTGTTTTACAGAGACAGTAGTGATGCTAACAGCTTGATTTAAAATGAACCATATATCAAAGGTCTAATATTCTAAAAAATTAGAAGAAAAATAAATAGATAAAATGAACCAGTTTGGTGGTATTGATTTCAAGAGTTTTTTTAAAATGTTACAGCTGCATCAGCCTAGTACTAGCTCAGCTTTAGGAGAAAAAATGGTCACAGTAGCCCTGAATTGAATAAGGGCTGAGGATTTTACCAAAAGAACACTACAAAACGAGACGGGGAGCAAGGGAAAGATAACAGTAGATGGAAAAGTTTAAATTGAGTAAGAAAGGAAGTGGGGACCTAGGGGCTGGGGGATGAGAGACAAGGAAGAGGTAGATCAATGGGATGGGATAATTACTGTAATCAGTGTTAGAAATGAGCTGGAAAGTTAACAGATGGGATACCTGAAACTGAGATTACTGGGCGTGGGGGCAGAGGGGGATGATACTATGATTAAATGACCAGTTTTAAGGCATGACCATGGCTGAGGTCAGGCTGAGGGCAAGCATGTTAGAAGAAAGGAGGCCAAAGTTGAGAAGGGATTGAAAGGCCAAAGTACTGAAGGGATCACCTCTATGGATATGGAAAAAACAAAGGATTAGGACAGGTGTAGCTTATGGTGCAAGGATGCTGAGCAGCATCCACATTTGTGGCTCCATCACTTATGGACATGTGAAAGGCAGGCATCTGTTTAATTTCTATTTTCAAGGTTTCCATCAAATGTCAGCTTTAAACGTATTAAGAAAAATATTTTGATAAACTAGAAAATAAGGATGTCTCTCTATTTTATTTTATATTCATTGCTTTTATTCTGTTCCCCATAATTTTCCTAGCAATTAAGTACCCAGTTTTAAATATCTACTCTACTTGGTAGTAAGTTGCCATTCTGTGAAATAAAATTATGAAAGATGAGTACTCATTTTCTCTTTGTAATCATTTCAGGTCAGGGAAAAAACACTAAAATGACTCAGTTTAAGTAAACTGTTTTATAAGATCTATTCTCTCAAATTTTATTTGATTTGAATCACATTTATTAAAATTTCATTTTTATGTAAGTGTCAGCTACATGCATAGCACTTGAAATCACCACATACAGATAATGATATGAAGAGAATTGTGTGTGTGTATGTGCGTATGAATATAAATTTAGAGGAGGTTGGCGGTTGGTGGGGTGGTTAATATCTAATCATATTGTATTGAGGTCAGAGAATGTGGTTTGTTTTTTCTTTGAAGGAATTTTCTATCCAATTCATGGTCAGTTTTAGTGTGTCCCATGGGTGTTTGAAAATAATATTGTTATAAGTTACATTCCCTGGGAAATCAACCGTAAGCTGAAGATTTGCTTGCAACAAGTTTCCTGGGGTGTGGCCTCAGGATCTACACTTGTGGTGAAGTGAGGAAAACAGGATGGGGCAGAAGTTGAAAACTGCACTGCAGTAACGACAGTGGCCTCAGACAACCCTTCAGAGAGCTAGAGAGCTGCAACGGCACTTCAGTGTTGTCCTGAATTGAGGCAAAGGAATAGGCCTTCATCCCTCAAATTGGTAAGTTCCCGCATGTGGGCCACTTCAGGGAAGGAGACTTGACCTTGGGCAAGGTTTCTTCAGCAGGGGGCAATTCCTGGACAGGGATTTACTAGAATACCATCAGTTGCCAATACTCCCAGCTGCTGGGGAATGAGCATTTCACTTCTAAAGGGCAGAGGGGGATCTAGGTGGTCCCCTACACAACTACACACACATATATATGCATGTATGATGTCTATCATATACAACAAATATGGCAATTTAGACTACTGCAATCTAATTTCTATTTCTTTTAGATAACTGATTTATTTTTCTTTCTGGAAGGTTTTGCACTATCTTTTTAACTAGGCATTTGCCATTATTAGTCATTCCCTACATTCAGTGGTCTAATTCAGTTTGAAGACATGCAGTCAACTACTACTACTTCTTTTATTATTTTTTGAAGACATGCATTCAGTCAGCTACAACTATTAATTATTTTTTCTCCTCTATTTTCTCTTCTTGCTGTTGAGTCTTCTGGTTCTAACTTCTCTTTCTCTTTTCTTTTATACTTTCTATGTAATTATCTTTTTTTATTATACTCTTGGAAAATTCCTCCATTTGATCTGCCACCTCACTAATTTGCTTTTAAATTAGGCCCCCCATGCTATTCTTTTAATTTACTTAATATTTTTAAAATTTCAAAAACTTTAAAATTTTCAATATCTATACCTTTTTCATGGATCCAATATTCTCTTAAGTCTTTCTGAGGAAATTGACTCTCATACTTTTAAAGTCTCTTTTTGAAAGTCTATTCATTTGTTTTCTTTAGATTATGTTTTTGTTTGTTGAGTCTGGTGTGTTCTTTATGGTATTGGTAAGCTTCACTTACGGTATTGGTTAATTCTCGGCTCTTTATCTTTCTCTTCTGAGTTCTCTATTTGCCTGTCACAGGAACCGGAACATACTGCTGGATGGGGTATGCTGGTTGCTCTACTTTCATAAGTGGGTGCTCCTCCATTTTTCCTGGGTGTCATTAGCTACCTTCCTACTACTTTGTCTCTCTAGCCAAAGCCCCTTATTCATTACCTTAGACTATGGCTAAAAGTATCCACTGCCTTCTTCTCCGCATAGGCAAACAGAGGTGAAGCGCTGCTTCCTCAGCTGCTCTTCACACAGCCTCCCCACAGACCACCTGCCCATGGACCCCAGTGCCTCCTCAGCCTTGCAGGCACATGTTTGATGTCAGCCCAGCCAGAGCCTCCCCCTCTCCAGAGCAGTCCTTTCCTGCGTGTTTTGAAGTGTGGTTTTCCTCAACAATCCAATCCTATCTGCTTTGTGTCTTTTGAAGTTTATGGTCTGCACTCAGAACAAGTGCAAGAAATGTTTTCCAGCTTTACTGGAGATTTAAAATAAAATAACACCAAGTAAAACATTCTCCTGTATATTCCTGTCAGGATTTGGGAAGCAAGGGGATGATGGAGGGGCGTATCTGTCATCTTGATGAAACCTCAACTTTTACTGACAGTCTCTGTTTCTCTAAACCCAACAAACCATCTCTAATTCATTTTTCATGCTGTTATCATTTGGTACATAAAATGTCAATATTTTGTTGCTTGCTCAAAAATTTTTGAAGACTCATAATTGCCTATGGCTAAATGTCTAAAGTTCTTAGTGTGGTATTCAAGGTCCTCCCATCCTTGCCTAAATTCGCCTCACACACACCCGCCAGGAAAGCTTAAGTCCCAATGAAAACGTTGTTTCTTCTATGAAACCAAAGGCATTCTTCCTAATCAGAGTAATTCTTCCTTCTTCATGTTCTTGCAAGAATTTATGCTTCTAATTAATATAGGCCTTCTGACTTGCAATTCATACAGTTTTTTTGTTAGCCTATATTAGTAGAGTCTATTAGATTTTTTAACCCCTTAAAACATCTTAAAACTTCCTTAATATTTGATATTGGGCAACCTCCTCAGGTCCCCTCCCACTCTGGGAACTTTTCTGTCCTTTTAATAAATCCTGATTTCTAAAAAAAAAAAATTAATATTTTATTAACGAACACATAGTAAATGTTTGGTAAATGTTTAAGTGACATAAAATGACAATACTTTTATTTAGAAGGCCAAAATGGAGTAGTAACACAAACAGGGATTTGGGAGGACAGTTCCCTGAATTTTGCTTCTGCCACTTACAGTTGTGTGACCACACCACATTATTTAAGCTCTCTGTGCCTGCTTTGATATTCTTATTTGTAAAACAGGGATAAAAATAGGATCTAACTGATAGTGTTGTTTTGATAATGAAACCAGCCCAACTTCCTCAACCCAAATTGACCCTCCTGGTCTTAAAGCTTAAAACTTAACATTTGTTGGCTGTGTTCGGTGGCTCAGCCTGTAATCCCAGCACTTTGGGAGGCTGAGGCAAGTGGATTGCCTGAGCCCAAAGGTTCAAGACCAGCCCGGACAACTTGGCAAGACCTTGTCTCTACAATAAATTTTTAAAAATTAGCCGGGCATGGTAGCGTGTGCATGTAGTTCCAGCTATTTGTAAGGCTGAGGCAGAAGGATCGCCGAAGTCCAGCAGGTTGATGCTGGGATGGCTGTGAGTGTGCCAGCCTTGGCGACAGAGTGAGACTCCAACTCAAAAACAAAACAAAAAAAACTTACATTTTGTTGGGAGCCGGCTGTGGAGGCCTGCCTGAGTGTTAGGGATCCAGGCGGGCTGTGGACCCTGAGACCACTAGGATGAGTTCAGGAGCTGATGGCCCATTCCCTCTTCCCTTCTTTGCTGTTTGGTATGTCCCACTAGCAGGGACTTTGATGGTCTAAGCATGAAGCTCTGAGAATATGACAGGCATGGCTTACTTTAGGAGTCCATTGTTCCTGTTTCTTACAGACTGTGGTTCCAGCTTTAAACTTAACATAATTCAAACTCAGGTCACATTTGGGAGCCTTTAATATGGTACAAGCTTCTTTAAAGATTTAATAGTATATTTGTAGAATTAGTATATACATATAAAGTGCTGTTTCAACTTTAATAATATAGATGATTATCTAGAGTTACTAGAAACGGCCCAGCACAAACTTTGGGCTGGGCCACATTCCTAAGGGCCCAGCATGATCTTTTGACTGGGCCACATTCTTTAGGAACTGGTTTGGGCTATGGTTGAGAGTTTCTATAGTGTAGGTAGAATTAGTGTAAAATAGAGAGGAATTGGGATTTAGCTTGGTCATTAGGTATTGTGTATGCATAAGCTTTAAAAGTTATTGATTATTAGAATATTATGATATTAGAATTGTATTACTTTTGAGGAATATTAACCAAGCATGAGGAACAGTGAGATAGTTTTGGGATCCTCCTTCCTCATGCTTGGGGAAACACCTGGTGGGTGGGGGATGCCCCTCATCCACCTGGCTCTATGTTCATGTAAATGTCTTGTGATTTAATTGGGATTGCCCTTCCTCATACTCGAGGAAACACCTGGTGGGTGAGGGATGCCCCCTCATTCACCTGGCTTTGTGTTCATGTAAAAGTTTTGTGATTTAATTGGGATTGTTCTTCCTCATGCCTGAGGAAACACCTGGTGAGTGGGGGACGCCCCTCCTGCACCTGGTTTTGTGTTCACGTGAAAGACTTGTGAGACTGTCTGTATAAAATTTGGGAATAAATACCCGCTGTAACTTCCAATAAATGGCTTCTGCTCAATCCATTGAACAGTTGTCCATTTTCTTTCTTTTAATATCTATCCCTCCATCTTTCTTTCTTTCTTTTAATATCTATCCTACAGAATCAGCTTCTGCACTAGACAGAGTCCAGTCTCTTTCTTTCTCCCCTGTCTCTCTCTTTCTTTCTCTTTATTTCTCCAGAATAACCGCCAACGCCCCCACACCTCCCAAGGGACCCCCTAAATGTCTCTGCAGGGGCTGGCCCCCCGCAACGTTTGCCTTTCCTTTGTCTTATTTGAGTTCCTCTCTCAGGAAACTGACCCTTGGTAACTGAAACTCACCAGATCACCACATACAAATAATATGTCAGACCTTTCCTGTTTACCAACTCCTCTTCCTTACCCCCCCATTCCTATTTTTTATATTCCTGTCCCACTATATAAACCTCTGACTTTAGTGGGATGGGAAGACAGATTTGAGACTAAATCTCCTATTCTTCTTGTCCGATATCACCCAAATAAAAGGCCTTCTTCCTTGGCAATACTTGTCTCAGCAATTGACTTTCTGTGTGGCAAGCAACAGGACCCTGATTGAACAGTAACAATACTTAAAGGAGTAAATACAGATAGAAGTACTTAGAACAATGCTTGGCACATGGTAAACATTCAGTAGAAAATAGCTATTAGTGTATTAATATAACCTTAGAATTAAAAAACTTAAGATGAGACAATTCTTAAAGAGATTAAAAAAGGTATATTTTGATAAGTGTCAAAGATAATCTGACCAAATATTCAAGTATCTTGTATTTTTAAAAATATCTTAATTTAATTTAATTTTAAAGATATGTGTTACAATTCAGGATTAGGTTTACAAATGGACATTGTACAGGTAAAATTTGGGCCTCCCTTTGGTCCCCATTTTGCCTAGTTTGAGATCAGATACCCTATGGGTTTGAGACCAGCCTGGGCAACTTGGTGAGACCTCATCTCTACAATAAATTTTTTAAAAAAAATTAACTGGGCATGGTGGCACATGCCTGTAGTTTCAGCTCCTTGGAAGGATGAGGTGGAAGGATTGCCTGAGCCCAGCAGGTTGAGACTGTGGGGGCCAGAAGCATGCCACTGCCCTCCAGCCTGGGTGACAGAGTAAGACTCCAATTCAAAAAATAAAAACTATAAATAAATAAATAAATAGATAGATAAACAAAAATTGAAACATTAAAAAAATTATGAAGAGATCAGTTACCCTTATTGATGTTGTGTTCCCCTCCCCTGCTCTGGCAGTATCCTGCTATTGCCAATCCCCTTCTTACAGCATTACAGTAAATATTCCCTGGGTCCGCTTATGAGTGAGAATATATAGTACTCTGTTCTTTGTTTCTGTGATAGATCACTGAGTATTGTAGACTCTAAATGCATCCAAGTTGCTGTGAAATCCATGCGTTTGTCCTTCTTTATGACTGTGTAAATATGCCATTGTGTATTCATACCACATTTTTTATCCACTCTAGTTTGATGGGAAGCATGGTTGGTCCATATTTTTGCTATTGTGAATAGTGCTGCAACAAACATGTGGTGTAGGTATCTTTTTTGTAAAACGGTTTGAGTTCCTCTGGGAATATTGCTGGGTCATATGGAAGGTTAATTTCTAATTCTTTTAGAAATCACCACACTGTTTTCCATAGAGCCTAAACTGGTTTGCTTTCCCACCAGCAGTGTAGAAGCGTTCTGTTTCTCTGCATCCTTGCCAGCATCTGTTCTTTTGTTTTTATTAACCTCATTCTTACTGGGGTTAGGTGGTTTTATTTGCATTTCTCTAATGATTAGTGAGGCTGAGCACTTTTTTCACGTGTCTGTTGTCTGCCTCTATGTCTTCTTTTGAGAAGTGTCTATGTATATCTTTTGTCCACTTTTTAATGGGGCTGTTTGTTTTTTCCTTTCAACACATTTGAATTCCTTGCAGATCCTGTATGTTAGGACTTTGTCAGTTATATATTTGGCAAATATTGTTTTCCAGTCTGTGGGCTATCTCCCTGTTCTTTTGATGGTTTCTTTTGCTTTGCAGAAGCTTTTCAGTTTAATGAGGTCCCATTTATTTATCTTATCTCTTATGGCATGGACATCTGGGATTATGACCAAGAATTGGTTGCCTATTCCAATTTCTGTAAGGGTGTCTCCTGTGTTTTCAAAGATTCACGACTCTTTAATATAATAAAAATGTAACACCTTTTGGTTTGGCTTGGTGGCTCAAACCTGTAATCCTGGCACTTTGGGAAGCCAAGGCTGGAGGATTGCTTGAGGCCAGGAGTTCAAGACCAGCCTGTATATCATAGTGAGATCCTATATCCATTTTTAAAAAGTCCCTCAAGAGAATTAATCATAGTTTTAGAATAAATGTAAAAAGTTTAAGTAATCAAGTGATAAGATATTTAGATTAGATAATAATAATCTATAAATAAACAAATCTCAGAAATATAAAGTATTTTTACTGATATAAAATGTTTCATTTAAGCCAGGCTCGGTGGCTCAGCCTGTAATCCTGTGCCTTTGGGAGGCTGAGGAGAGTGGATTGCCTGAGCCCGTGGGTTTGAGACCCGCCTGGGCAGGCAAGACGTCATCTCTACAATAAATCAAAAAATTAGCCGGCGTGGTAGTGCGCGCCTGTAATTCCGGCTACTCGGAAGGCTGAGGCGGAAGGATCGCCGGAGCCCAGCAGGTCAAGGCTGCGGTGGCCGGGAGCGGCCATTGCACTCCAGTCTGGGCGACAGAGTGAGACTCCAACTCAAAAAAAAAAAAAAGTTTCAATTAGGTAAATGATAATAGTGAAGCCTAAAGATAAAACAAGTATTTTCTTTATAGCTGCTCATACAATTTGTGCTTTCATTTTGGATCATTTTTTATCAAAGGTACCGATAAATTGATTTTAGTTTTGATTACTATAAAATATCATGTATGCTTATACAAGTAAAAATTACCAAAACACTAAAAAAATACTAAAATACTGAATATGTACTAAAAGTGAAAGTGAACTATCATCAGGGGAATCCTTCATAGACCACTTCCTCCCTTCATTTCCTAATAGGGCTTCTCAAATTTCTTCTAACAGATTCATGTTCCTCCTGCTCCTTGTACTCTATGGTAAAAACTATACTACCATGCACAGTCCTCCTCCCTTAAAGAAGCAGAAATAATTGTCAGATTATTAAAGCAATACAAAGTACAAACACACTACTTCACGAATACTATAAATCTTTAAAAAGTTATTTCAGTATTTATAGTGATAGATTATGCTACACTCTTTAAAGAGCAATCTTCACTTATACTTAGAAAGAGAACAGTCTTTCAAACTTCACCAAATTCCAGACATATCCATCCCCTACTATAACCTTGCCCATTCAGCCCCATCAAGTCAAATTCTTGGTTATGTTATAGCTCATCATAAGTACTAAAAATTCTGCTCAGGTAATCCTGCAGTGGGAGGAAGAATTCTAGCCTACAGAATGACCTCCTAAATCTAAGACATCAAAAATACACTAAGTAGAATGGTAATGGGCAAAATAATTACAGTCAAAAACTATTTATTCTATGACTGTAAGCATTATAAAGACTGTCACTGTTTACTGGTCTATAAAATTGAAAAAATATGTCTGGACAAAGAACAAACTACTTCAGAGTAAACCACTGTGTTTTAGTTCTCCACAATCCAGAAGAGATATGTAAGAATGAAAATAACCTTCCATCTAAGAAAAAAATTAGAATGAAATAATGTCTTTTGCAGCAACTTGGATGGAATTAGAAAACATTATCCTAAGTAAACTAACTCAGGAACAGAAAAACGAAACACAGCATTTTCTCACTTAGAGGTGGGAGCTAAACTAAGGATCTGCAAAGGCACAGAGACTAGTATAATAAACACTGGAGACTCAGAAGGGGGAGGGGAGAGGGTTGAGGGACCCAACAACAAACAAACAAACACCTATTGGGTACAATGTACACAGGTGGGGGGTGGGGTGAGTTCACTTAAAGTCCAGACCAAAACTATTTGTATCCTCTAAAGCTACTGAAATTTAAAAATATATATATATATTTTTTAATGAATGGACATTTAAACAGATCATGTACACCCATTATTTGGAACACATTTAAGAACACACTTAATGATAGTAAGTTAGAATTGCATGCACTGTCATGGAAAGATGTCAATGATATATCACTTGGGAATGAGCCAGATAAAAAACAATATAGCATGACCAAAAATAAATAAATAAATAAATAAAATAAAGAGAAAGAAATGAAATAGGAAAGAGATTTATGAAATTTACTATAGAACTTTGAAGAAAAAGAATTTTGTAATCAACTATAGAATATATTCATATACCAGGGATTCCCAACCCCCAGACTAAGGACTGGTACCTGTTAGGAAGGAGGTGAGTGGCGGGCAAATGAGCGAAGCTTTATCTGTATTAACAGCCATTCCCCATCACTCACATTACCTGCTGAGCTCCAATCCTGTCAGAACAGCAGTGGCATTAGATTCTCATAGGAGTGTGAGCCCTCTTGTGAACTGCGTATGTGAGGGATCTAGGCTGCACGTACCTTATAGGAATCTAATGCCTGATGACCTGAGATGGAGCTGAGGTGGTGACGCTAGTGCTGGGAAGTGGCTGCAAATACAGATTAATATTAACAGTGAGGTTTGTCTGCACAGAGACCATAATAAATCAATTGCTTACAGACTCATATCAAAACCCCATCAGTGAGTGGCAAGTGAGTTGATGGACTTCACCTGTACAGCTGCACCTGTACAGCTGCACCTGGTAGCAGGCTTTAAGTTAGAATCTGACATTTTAGTGCACATGTGGCCCACCCATTATTTTATTTACCACTTCTGTCCATACTTCTTTTTTATGGCAACTTATATAATTATTTCATTACATATATATTACAATAAAATAGTAATAGAAATAAAGTACACAATAAATGTTATGCACTTGAATCATCTCAAAGTTGCCCCCCTTGTCCATTGGTCTGTGGAAAACTTGTCTTCCATGAAACCAATCCCTGATGCCAGAAAGGTTGGGGACTGCTACTACCATATACAATCTAAGAAATGTGTCATTAGGTGATTTCCTTGTTGTGTGAACATCAGAGTACACGTACACAAACCTAGACGGTATAGCCCACAACACACCTAGGCTATATGACTTGCTTCTAGACTACACACCTGTATAGCATGCTTCTTTACTGAATACCGTAGGCAACTAAAACACAATGGTAAGTATTGGTGTATCTAAATACATTAAACATAAAAAAATACAGTAGAAACATGGCATAAGACATAAAAAACGGTATACTGGTAGAAGGCGCTTACTGTGATTGAAGCTTGCAAGACCAGAAGTTGTTCTGGGTAGTCAGTGAGTGAGTAGTGAGTGCCTGTGAAGGCCTAGGACATTACTATACACTCCTGTGGATTTTATAAAAACTGTATATTAAGCCATACTAAACTTATAAAACATATTTTTCCTTCTTAATAATAAATAAAACTTAGCTTACGTAACTTTTTTACTTTATAAACTTTTAAAATTTTTAACTCTTTAACTTTGAAATCATACAACTTTAAACAAACATTGTGCAGCTGAACAAAAATATTTTCTTTCTTTACATCCTTATTTTATAAGCTTTTTTCTATTGCTAAATTTCTTTTTTTTCTTTTACTTTTAAAACTTTTTGTTAAAAACTAAGACACAAACACATATATTAGCCTAGGCCTACACAGAGTCAGGATCATCAACATCACTGTCTTCCACTTCCACATCTTGTGCCATTGGAAAGTCCTCAGGGACATAACATGCATGGAGCTGTCATCTCCTAGGATGGCAATGCCTTCTTCTGGAATGTCTTCTGAAGGACCTACCTGAGGCTGTTTATAGTTAACTTTTTAAAAAGTATGTGGGAGACACTCTAACATAACGATAAAGAATATAGTATAGTAAATATATAAACCAGTAACAGTCACTAATTATCATATAGCACTATAGTATGTGCTATATTTTTATATGACTGGCAATACAGTAGGCTTGTTTATACCAGCATCATCACAAACATGTAACATGTGGCACCACAACATTACAATGGCTACAATGGCACAGAAGGAGATGATCTTACCTTTTCGTAAATTATAATCTTATGGGACCAGCATCCCATAAGATTTATGTGGTCTGATGTTGACCAAAATATCATTATGTGGCACATGACTGTAATGAATAGTGTACAGTGGCTAATCACTAGGTCACTAGTCTAATTTCAGAAAAATCTGTAAATACAAGGAAGAAAGTTTTCCCTAAAATATCAGATAATGATGCTAGCTGTGATATAAATGAGTAAAGATTAAAAGAGGAATTAGCATAGCTCCAGTCCTGGCAACCCTAAAACAACTGTGAAGTGAAATTTAAAGTTGGGCGTAGTGGCTCACGTTTGTACTTCCAGCACTTTGGGATGCTGAGGCAGGATTGCTTGAGCCCAGGAGTTTGGGACCAGCCTAGGCAACATAGCAAAACTTTGTCTCAAAAAAAAAAAAAAAAAAATTGGCCAGGCATGCAGATGCGCACCTATAGTCCCAGCTACTCTGGATGCTGAGGTAAAAGGATAGCCTGAGTCCAGGAGTTCGAGGCTGCTGTGAGCTGTGATCGTCATGATCATGCCACCACACTCCAACCTAGGCAACAGAGTGAGACCCCAACTCAAAAAAAATTATTTTTAATGTCTTACAATCATTGCTCTCATTTCATAGGTAATAAGGGCAATAAAACTTAATATCAAAGCCAATGAAGCAACCACTGTAATTAAAACAACAGATATTCACATTTCTAGCCATTACTGGTACTCTTCTGCAACAAATCTTGTAATATTCAAGTGTATGCTAAGTCCTCTCCTTGTCTCCTCCAGCACTTCCAAAATACCTTACTAAAACTGACCAATCAGCATGCAGCTTTGTACAAACTAATTATTTGCAGTTTTATATTCCTGAGACATAAGCAATATCAGACTAACTCACAATGAAAAGAAGATAATAAAACAGTGAAGGAATTGGAAGTAGAAAAGAAAGCCAGGGAAGATATCCAAAGGCTACTTTCTGCTAAGTCTAAGTAAGAATCCTCCTAGAACCTATGCATAAAATTTAGAAAGAGTAACTGCATATTAAACTTAACTATTGTTTGTCTCATTGAATTTGTCTCATTGAATGAGCCATCTGAGAGTTCACAGTAAACACACTTATTTGCACTGGAGACTGCATGAATTACCTGTATATGAAGAATTATTAAAACATCTGGTTTGTGAACTCTAACAGTCTTCATGTCTCACTTTTCATTAGGTAAAAATTTGCTGTAATGTAAATTTATAGAACCTGAAGAGGGTCATAATTCTTATTTCAGGTGAAACATTTAGACAATTCAATGCTGTCTTTTCATTAGGTTTCAACAGACCACATGATATAGTAATCACCGCCTCCTATTAAGCTGTTTGTTATTTCAGACAACAATAAGCACAAAGTAAAATGAAAATGAAGTCTTATTTGACACAGTTGTTATTTTAAAATGTAAAATTATGATCTCCTAGTTCTCTTAAAAAAGAGAGTTGGGCAAATTTCTTTACTCAGTTTTTATAAGTTACTTTATATTTTAGCAAAAACTACAAAAACTTTTTTGTATAAGTAAAGTCTGAGAACACAGATTAGCATAAAGGAAGAGGACATCAATGTTTGGTAAATATTTCCCTATTCCTTTTCTATATTTTCTAAATAATATATTACAAGATATTTAACCCTTGAGGTATACTAATATTACTACTGAAACTAAGAGGCATTCTTAATCTCTCTCCCAAAATGAATCATTCTACAGTCTATCCAACCCTGGCAAAATAAAAAATTATTAGTCAATCTTCCTCTACTATCCTAAATAATCCTATAATTCCATACTCAATAACTTTTTCTTTCTTTTAGTGAGAAAGCAGGATTTATTGAGGACAGAAAAGCTCCCACAGTGGGAGGGGACCTGAAGGGGTTTCCCAGTAACTTTTTCAAAAGAATAAAATAATGAAATACTCATTTTTTGGTAACTCTAACACTCAGTTCATTGCAAAGTCCTGTCACTACAACTGCTAGAATATAGCCCATATTAGTCTACTTCTATATCCACTCTGCAATCATATCCTCTTGCTTAGAAATATTGGATTTTTAGATTTTCTCTTGTTAATCTGTCTGGTCCTAGATTCCACTACTCCTAATAAACATATTCTCCACAATGTAGTCAGTGTGAGCTTTATAAAGTATAAGTTGAGTCCTACCACTTTCCTGCTTAAGACACTCTGAGGCTTCCTTTCTTAAGAGAAAATGCAAAATGTTCCAAATGACCTGTAGTCCTGCATACTCTGGTCCCTGCCTACCTCTCCACCATTACCTGAAATGATTTAGTCCCATCAGCTTCTTCCTATTTTTCAAAGGCACCAAGCTCTTTGTTACCCCAAGCATGAAAATACATACTGTTCCCCTTGAATATTTTGATTCAAAGTTGTTCTTTCTTCCTCAAGGAGCTCATGTGTCTCACAAATAGTTTACAATAAGCCACAGAAATCAGGTGTGGTAGATTCTACAGGGTGCTCTCAACTCTTCATTCTATCCTCCTTTTTTAAAATTTTTGGAGTTGGAGTCTTACTCTATCGCTCAGGCTGGAGTGCAGTGGCACTCTCATGGTCACCAGAAGGAGGTTACAAATCTAAAAACTGCATTCCCCAGACACCCTTTGGCTAGAGTGCTTGAGATGTGGAAGTTCCCAAGGATTTGGAAGACAGAACTGAATAAAGACCATTTTCCTGCTGCTGCTGGCAGACAATGTGGGAGACATGAGTGTTTTAAGTTGTGGCAGCCAGACTCAGTGCCTAAGACAGCAGGTTCCTGGGTAAGAGGGTCCTAGGGGTAGTAGCAATGGAGGCAGCAGCAGCAACTTCTGGATTCTAGATGAAGGTATGGCAAGGTGCTTTAAAAAAAAAATAGCTCAGTGGCAACCCCCTACAGTCCTCCCAATGACTTTGTAAACAGCTACTTCCGGTATTAAACCCCTTTTTATGAATTTATTTATTTTTAGTTGGAGTCTCACTCTGTTGCCCAGTCTGTTGTGCAGTGGCACACTCACGGCCACCCCAGCATCAACCTGCTGGGCTCTGGTGATCCTTCGGCCTCAGCCTTCCAAGTAGCTGGAACTACAGGTGCGTACTACCATGCCCGGCTATTTTTTTCATTTATTGTAGAGATGAGGTCTTATCAAGTTGCCCAGCTGGTCTCGAACCTGTGACCTCAGGCAATCCACTCGCCTCAGCCTCCCAAAGTGCTGGGATTACAGGCTGAGCCACCGAGTCCAGCCTAAATCGCTTTTTAAAAAGTCATTAGGCCGGTATTTGTTTCCTGCTCTGAACCCACAAGGATACTCTGAGGTTCCATGTCTCTTCCTCATCTCTACAAAAAACTATTTTCCCTGTTCCTACTTAGTAAGTACTTTAATGCCACCTGGCTTTCACCGCCACCATTCCATTGAAATTGCACCATTCCATTGAAATTGCTCAAAGTCACCTGTAACAAGTTAGTCCTCCACTTGAAACCTCTTATACAACAGTGAAATTACGAAAGTACCATCAGAAATAGCAGTGGCCTAGCAAACTGATCTTAGAACAGGTATATCCAATTCACAAAATAGAACATAGGTTTTATAAAATTTATTTGCCCTGTAATAGCAACACTGATCTCAGCAGTTGGTAGAAAAATCTTCATACCTTAAAGGCCTAGGTTCTGTATACTAGGCTGAATTAAATGAGGTAATGCCCACATGTCTAATAGTGTCTGGCTAAATTGGAGGCACTCAGTAGCTACAATCACTGTCTTTATAATATTATAAATAAACTCTTTAAAATATACATAACTCTTATAGCTAATAATGAGACACTTACATAGTACTTGCATTTTTGAAGGCATGTACTATTTCATACGAATCTCACAAATCCTGTTATGTTGGCAAGGCAGACAATTTTTGTCTTTTACAGATATGGATAACCTGGTACTATGAACAGTCTTAGACCTCCTATCTAGAACTGAAGAAAGAATATATCCAAAGAACCACCACTTGGGGCAAACTCTTTTCAAAAGGTTAATTTCCCCAAGCCCTTTATGATTCCCTTTAAAGTTGCAGTGAGCAGCTAAGGTTCCAGACTAAGATTAATATTTTCGAAAGGAAAAAAAAAAGTTGTAAGCAAAATTAATTTTTTTTTTTTTTGAGTTGGAATCTCACTCTGTCGCCCAGACTGGAGTGCAGTGGCCGCTCCCGGCCACCGCAGCCTCAACCTGCTGGGCTCCGGCGATCCTTCCGCCTCAGCCTTCCAAGTAGCTGGAACTACAGGCGCGCGCTACCACGTCCAGCTAATTTTCTTGGCTTATTGTAGAGATGAGGTCTCGCCAAGTTGCCCAGGCAGGTCTCAAATCCATAGGCTCAGGCAATTTACTCACCTCGGCCTTCCAAAGTGCGGGATTACAGGCTAAGTCACCGAGCCCGGCCCACAAAATTAATTTTTATAATATAATTTATTTAACTCTATATATCCAAAATATTATCTCAATATATAATTAATAAAAAAGTTATTAGTGAGCTATTTTACATTCTTAATTCACACTAAGTCTTCAAAGCCCTCATGTATTTTATGTACAATACACCTCAATTAGAACCAACTGTGTTTCAGATAATTGAGAACTATATTTGGCTAACGGCCACCATACTGGACAGTAGAGACATAAGAGAATAGTAGCTCTCTCCCATGACCCAGCAATAACTTCTTAGCAGCATTCTACTTAAGAGCTGAACCAAGACTGCTAATATCTTCACTATTAGCCTCTCTAACACTAAAGGAGATTTTCGTCTATACAGGAATATAACCTTGAGGGCAGTCAATCTGACCATGCTTCTCACACTGCCATCCCATCTATCGACCATAATCCTGTCTGTCTGCCTATCATCCGTCTGTCTGTCTGTCTATCTATCTATCTTACTCATTACCCATGTATCCACCACAGTTGGCATTGCTAATGTTTACAATTACCCTCAAGCTTCCATCCTCAACTATCTTTTTTCACAGCAGACAACTTTGTTTCCTGCTTCAACTTTGTTTTTTGCTTCACAGAAAAAATTGAGACTATTGAGAGATACATCTCCCTAAAATTCTTTATCTACTGTTTTTATATATATAATACATACATATACGTGCATATGTATATACGTCCTCCCCTCCTCCATTCAGTGCCAAAGAATTAAGTGTTTCTTCTCCTTTTAATAGTTTACCCTCCCATTTCATTGCCATTCTAGGCGAGGAAACTTCTTTCACTATAATTTCCTTTCTCCTGTATTTTCATCCTTTCTCTTTCCAATGCTCATGTCTCTCCCATCATTAAAAAAAAAAAAGACAGCCTGGCTCATTTTTTGATTTATTGTAGAGATGAGGTCTCGCTGTCATAAATGGCCTTGTAGCTCCTGCTTTACTTTCTGGAACATTCACTCTTGGAGCACTGAGCTGCCATCTAAGAATTCTAACTACGTCAGAATTCTTACCTGTAATCCCGTGCCTTTGGGATTCCCGTGCCTTTGTAATTCTCGGCCTGTAATCCCGTGCCTTTGGGAGGCTGAGGTGAGTGGATTGCCTGAGCCCGCAGGTTCGAGACCCGCCTGGGCAGCGAGACTTCATCTCTACAATAAATAAAAAAATCAGCCGGGTGTGGTAGTGCATGCCCGTAATTCCGGCTACTTGGAAGGCTGAGGCGGAAGGATCGCCGGAGCCCAGCAGGTCGAGGGTGCGGTGGCCGGAAGCGGCCACTGCACTCCAGTCTGGGTGACAGAGTGAGACTCCAACTCAAAAAAAAAGACAACTTTAATCACTGTCCCACCTCTGTACCTTTGTTCTTCCCCTCCCTTTCTAGAAGTCTTAATAAGCTTCACTTCCATTTACTCTTCAACCTTCTGCCCCACAACTCTACTTAAACTGCTTTGATGAAGGACACTGATATCCTTCTCATTGTCCATAGATTCCCTCCACTTGCAACTTCTTGTCAACACCTGGCACTATGGACCCTTACCTTATTCCTGAAGCTCTCCCTTTACTCAGCCCACACAATACCACAACCCATATCCTCCTTGACTGTTCCTCCTCAATTTCCTTTACTTCCATCTTCTTACTATGGGCTTACTCCATATTCTCTTCTTGTCTTCTGTCTCTCCCTGGGCAATCTCATTCACTACTACCATGTCTCTTCGGATGATTCTTTAATCCCTAACTGCTGCCCAGTTTTCTTCCTTAAGTTCCAGGCTGGAATATACAACTGCCCAACCAAATTTACTTGGTTATCCCACAGGGCTCAGCTTGTTCAAAACGAATCTCATTGTCTTCCTCCCAAAACCCCTCCTCCTTCTCCTCCTAAATTTCCTCTCTTCCTGAATGGCACCACTGTCCAAGTAACCTAGACAAAAAGTGTGGGAGTCATCCCAAGAATCCTCTCTCTCCTTCACAGGCCCCACATCCAAGCTGTCACCAAGTCACATGGATTCTATTTTTGTAGCACAGAATTCTTTCCTACTTTCCAAGTCTAACCCTACTGCCACAGTTCAGCCTCTCACCTTGTTTAGACTATAGTTTAGACTATAAAGAACTGTCTTGCTTCTAATGTTAAACATTTGTTGTGTTTACACATGTATCTCACTCTTGTAATCTGTAAAATAGGGATTATGATCTTTATATATCTAACAAACAAACCACATTAAAAATTCACTGAATAGGCTGGGCTCAGTGGCTCAGTCTGTAATCCCAGCATTTTGGGAGGCTGAGGTGAGTGGATTGCCTGAGCCCGCGGGTTCAAGACCAGCCTGGGTAACTTGGTGAGACCTCGTATCTACAATAAATCAAAAATTAGCTGGGCGTGGTGGCGTGTGCCTATAGTTCCAGCTACTTGGAAGGCTGAGGCAGAAGGATCGCCAGAGCACAGCAAGGTGAGGCTGCGGTGGCCTGGAGCGTGTCACTGCACCCCAGTCTGGGCAACAGAGTGAGACTCCAACTCAAAAAAAAAAAATTCACTGAATAACAATATTTATGCTTTAGTGGATGAGTGGATAAATTAATGGAATGACTAACATGCCCAAATGTATATGCCTCATTAACGTGGTTAATGATAGGGTAGAGAAATTAGGCCTTTTGGCTCCTTTGGCTATATTATACTCTTCAGAAGTGTCTATTTTAAGGAGCCCTGAAGAAAATCCTTTTGAAATGTAAGTAATCACCACTTAATTTCTACATTTTGTGCATTAGTGGTTTTGTAAATCATATTTTCTCAAACTAGGACACACCTGTCTAAGAATGAAATCAAGAACTCTAAGCCCTAATCCCATAGCTCTGAAAATGACTTGCTTTGTGACCTTGATTGAGGATAATATTACTGTTTCATCATAGATATAAAATGCCATATGCCAAATATGTGAGATGGGACCAATCCACCAGAGTAGCATTACATTTATAAGCGCATGCTCATAAATATCTCCACCAGTTAGGATATTAAGACACCCTGAACTCCCTAGAAGAACTATTAAATCTTCCAGAATACCCATAGAACAGAAACGTCCAATTAACTCTAAACATTAGAGTTAAAATTAAAAACAATTTTTTAAAGTAATTTAAAGATGTGGGATACACTTCAGGATCAGGTATACAGGTGGTCACTGTACACGTAAAGTTTGGGCCTCCCTTTGGTCCCCACTTTGCCTAATTTGAGATCAGGTACCCTTATTGATGTTGTGCCCCGCGCCCCCTCATCCCACCCAACCACTCCCTGGCAGTTTCCCACCACTGCCAATCCGTTTCTTAGAGTATTATGGTAAATGTTCAGGATCCGCTTATGAGTGAGAACATGTGGTACAATGACTATGTTCTTTGTTTCTGTGATAGATCACGAAGTATTATTGACTCTATCCATCCAAGTTGCTGTGAAGTCCATATGTTTGTCTTTCTTTATGGCTGTGTAATAATCCATCGTGTATATGTATATCCACATTTTTTAATTCAGTCTAGTTTCAACGGGCAGCATGGTTGGTTCCATATTTTTGTGACTGTAAATAGTGCTGCAATAAACAAGCGTGTACAGATATCCTTTTTTTAAAGAGTGATTTGAGTTCCTCTGGGTATATACCCAGAAGGGGGATTGCTGGGTCATATAGAAGGTCAATTTCTAGTTCTTTTAGGAATCGCCACACTGTTCTCCATAGAGGTTGAACTAGTTTGTATTGCCACTAGCAGTGTAGAAGTGCTCCCTTTTCTCCACATCCTGGCCAGCATCTGTTATCTTTTGTTTTATTAATGATGGCCATTCTTACTGGAGTTAGGTGGTACCTCAATATGGTTTTGACTTGCATTTCTCTGATGACTAGTGAGGCTGAGCATTTTTTTATGTATCTGTTGGCTGTTTGTATGTCCTCTTTTGAGAAGTGTCTATTCATGTCTTTTGCCCACTTTTTAATGGGACTTTTTTTTTTTCTTTCAGCATATATTGAGTTTCCTGTAGATCCTGGATGTTAGGCCTTTGTCAGATATGCAGTTGGCAAATATTTTTTCCCATTCTGTCGGCTGTCTCCCCACTCTCTTGATGGTTTCTTTTGCTTTGCAGAAGCTTTTCAGTTTGCTGAGGTCCCACTTGTCTATCTTAAAGATCACATTTTAACAAATAATCCTTCATTTTATTTGTTGGGCTTTCCTATTAATATTGCCTATTTAAAAAATATATTCTCCTCTATAATGCAATAACTCACATTCTAATATATGATCTTGAGGCAAGAATTTCACTTCTACAGTAAAGAATAAACTCTGTTTCCCATAGTTGCAAGTCTAGTATCTTGTTTATATATATTTTTTAAAAGCACTCGTTTTTGTACAGAAATATACTAAATTACTCTATTAGTAAGAACATTTAATAAATCAGAATATTCTATTACTTAGATAGATTAATCGCCCAATAAATACATATTTTTTCTTCTCCAAGTCTTTACTGAAAAAAAGATTTTTTTCCCTCATGTTCTTTAAGTATAATAGCTTTTTTGAAAAGAAAGATTTTCAGGAGTTACATGTGAAAAAGTAATTTTATCTTCTCCTGAAATTCATTTTGTCTTTCTAATAGAATTGTAAACTGTAACAATGATCTTGAAACACCAAATTTACACTGTTAAAATAAACATTTCATTTCCTCACACATTCTGTTTAGAACTATCTGATCTCTGTTTTTTCCTGACAAAGTAATGTTCAGAATATATTATAAAAATTCGATTTTCTTTCATACTGGATAAAATTAAGCAATCTTTTTTTGTTGTTTTTTTAATTTTTATTTTATTTTTTAATTTTCTTTAATTTAATTTAATTTTATTTTATTTTTTGAGTTGGAGTCTCATTCTGTCGCCCAGATTGGAGTGCAGTGGCCGCTCCCGGCCACCGCAGCCGACTTGCTGGGCTCTGGTGATCCTTCCGCCTCCACCTTCCAAGTAGCTGGAACTACAGGCATGCGCTACCGCACCCGGCTAATTTTTGATTTATTGTAGAGATGACATCTCGTCAAGTTGCCTAGGCGGGTCTTGAACCCACGGGCTCAGGCAATCCACTCACCTCAGCCTCCCAAAGGTGCAGGATTACAAGCTGGGCCACTGAGCCCGGCTTGTTGTTTGTTTTTTTAAAGTTGTGGGGTACAATTCATAGTAGGCATACAAATGGTCATTGTGTAGGTAAAGTTTGAACCTCACTTTGCTTCCCACTTCACCTGGTTTGAAATCAGGTACCCTGAGATGAAGTGTGCTCCCCCCTCCCTTGGCAGTTTCCCACTATTGCCAATGAAAGACAGTGGCGCCAGCGAGACTCAACACCCTTTGAGGCCAAGAGATTTATTAGAGCAGCGGCTATAGAGAGAGGGAAGAGGGTCTGTAACCGCGGCTATAGAGAGAGGGAAGGGGGAGTGAGAGGGCGATGGCGAGAGAGGTCTGTATTTATCGGTTTGGGAGGGGGTGGCCAGTGCCGTACTAGGGTCTTTATTGGAGGGGGCTATGAGGTAGTATTCCTATAGGGAGATAATATTTGTGTATAGGTTTAAGTTTCGCGCGTGCGGGAAAAGCAGGAGCTTAGGGCCTTTGTTGTCTTTGTTTGGTTCCATATAGTGTTTAGCACCATCGCGGGAGACGCCCTTCTGACTGTTCCCTGTGCCTTTCAGCCAATCCTTTTCTTATAATATTATAACTGTTCAAGTTTCGCTTATAACTTAGTTCTTTGTTTCTGTGATAGATCACTCAATATTATAGACTCAGTTCATCCAAGTTGCTGTGAAGTTCAGAATTTTGTCCTTCTTTATGCATAATATTTTATTGTGTATATATACCACATTTTTTTAATCCAGTCCTCTTTTGATGGGCAGCATGGTTGGTTCCATGTTTTTGCTACTGTGAACAATGCTGCAATAAACATGTGTGCAGGTATCTTTTTCATAGAGTGCTTTGAGTTCCTCTGGTATATTCCCAGAAGGGGGATTGTTGGGGTCATATCGAAGGTCAATTTTTAGATCTTTTAGGAATCACCACACTGTATTCCACAGAGGCTGTACTAGTTTACACTCCCACCAACAGTGTAGAAGTGTTTCCTCCCCCTCCCCCGCCATCCTCTCCAGCATCTGTTGTTTTTTGAGTTATTGATGATGACCAACCTGACAGGAGTTAGGTGATATCTCAGAGTGGTTTAAATTTGCATTTCTTTGATGAATAGTGAGGCTGAGCATTTTTTCATGTATCTATTGGTTGCTCGTATGTCTTCTTTTGAGAAGTGTCTATTCATGTCTTTTGCCACTTGGTAACAGGGCTGTTTGGTTTTTTTTCTTTTCCATACGTTTGAGTTCCTTATAGATCCTGGATGTTAGGTCTTTGTCAGATATATAGTTGGCAAATATTTTCCCCCATTCTGTGGGCTATCTCCCTGCTCTCTTAATGGTTCTTTAAGCATTTTTTAAAAAATGGTAACTTTGAACTTCAACTAGTCTGTATACTTGAGTATTTTAGAAAATCACAGGAAAAGTCCTTTCAAAATTGTCATCTGTTGGAATTGGAATGAATGCTGGGTATCTCCAACCGTGGTCTCACTAGCACCTCACACATGTCCCACATCAAAACAATTATCTTCCCCAATTGTTCCTCCCTCTACCTCCACCCACACCACAATCAATTTAATTTTTCTTCTTTGATTTTTAGTGGTATCATTACCTTCCCAAAAGTTCAGGTTGGCTAATAGCGGGCTATTTCTAACTATTTCATTTATTACCCACAACCAATTGGTTATTACCTAATTTGTTTATCTTTTGGTTTGGTTTGGTTTTTTTTTTTTTTTTTTTTTGCATTGAAGCCTCACTCTGTGCAGTGGCATGCTCATGGCCACCCCAGCGTTGGCCTGCTGGGTTCCGGTGATCCTTTCACCTCAGCCTTCCAAGTAGCTGGAACTACGGGCACACGCTACCACTTCTGGCTAATTTTTTATTTATTGTAGAGATGAGGTCTTGCCAAGTTGCCTGTGCTGGTCTTGAACTCACTGGCTCAGGCAATCCACTGGCCTCAGTCTCCCAAAGTGCTGGGATTATAGGCTGAGCCACCGAGCCCAGCCTGATCTTATTTGTTAATCTGTCTCTCTATTTATTCAACAAATCTTTTGTTGTTGTTGTTTTGATTTTTTGAGTTGGGGTCTCACTCTGTTGCCTAGGCTGGAGTGCAGAGGCACAATCATGGTTCACCGCAGTCTCAGCATCCTGGGCTCAGGTGATCCTTCTGCTTCAGTCTCTTGAGTAGCTGGGACTACAGGTATGCACCACCATACCTAACTAATATTTTGGTTTTTTGTAGAGCCACAGTTTCACTATGTTGCCTAGGCTGGTCTGGAACTCCTGGACTTGGCCTCCCAAAGTGCTGGGATTACAGGTGTGAGCCACTGCACACAGCCAATAAGTATTTTTTGACCTGTATTATGTGAGATACTGGTGCTAGAAATAAGGAAGTGATGATTAATAAGATGGTATTTTTACTCTAAGAGGTTACAGTCTTATAAGAAGGTAGATATGTTAATAAACTCTCAGTGATTGCTGGTAATCATTTAACAAACAGCTTTCAAAAAACAAACAAGAAGAATCTGATTTACATTGTTTGCCAGTGTAAATACTCCCATCATGGGAGAAGATGAAATTGGGAAGTAATACTAACAACTGGATCTTGCAAGCTGGTGCCAGATGACTCCAAAACACCACTGCAAAAACACTCACAGTGTGACCAGAGCTCTACTGGAGATAGGTGCAAAGCACTGAGAGTACAAAGCAGGGAACTTCAGGGTACTCATGGCAGGTTTCATAGCATCCTCTTGGTTCTATGGACTTCTTCCCACTCTTCATAGCTAGTGCCTTAGTTCAGCAAGATGCAACGGGAGTCCCTATGATACAATTTCTCCCTGACTCAAATACCTCTGATGGTTCCCCACTGCTTATAAAATAAGTCTAAATTTACAAGGCACAATAAGTCAAGGAACTTCTCAATCTTGCCCTGAGCTACTCTTTTAGTTTCATTTCTCTAAACAGTGTGATATGATTTATGCTTTAGAAAATATTTAGATATGAAAAAAGTGAAAATTTGTACATGGACCCAGGATGAAAAAAAAGACATATGTACATATTTGCCATAACAGTAAACCTCTTTACAAAAGTTGCATTGAGTCCTGGGTCTTCTCTCTGTGACATTCAAAGTCCCTGTTAAACCTGCTGAGGTGGAGTGGTTTATCAATACATTTTCATTGCACCATAATTTGTCCATGCAAGTCTTTCTCCTAGCATGTAGTTCTCCTCTTTGCTGGTCAGTAAAGTTCCAAGTCTCTAAAAAAAGTGTCACCTCCATGAAGCATTTTTCAGTCACCAGCTAAAATTAAGAACTCTTAGTGCTACAAAGTGTACTTAGCACAGTGACTTACATCCTAACTGAAATTTTATGTTATCTAACTCTCTGTGAAAGCACAGATTATATGTCTTATTCCCTGTTATACCCAGAATGCCAGGAAAGGTGCCTACTACATAAAAGGTGTTCAATTGTTCTATTAGCACTTGTTGAGCATGCAAAAGCTTCACTATGAATGTCTCTTCCTAGGGTCGATTGCATCTTCTTAGTATCCTTTGCAGCCTTCAATATATCTTATGCAAGAAAGTACTTAATATAGGATGTTTGCCTTGGACTAATTTTCTCAAGGCATTTCCAATTTTTTAAGTATTCAAAACTATACACCATGATTTGTAAAACATATGTATTTCTAAACATATATAAGTAAAAATGAACCAAATAGACTGAATTACAAATGGGGTAAAGAAGAACTCTGGGCAATGCAGGAAACCAGTCAGAATTTACACTGGGGAACTGCAAAACAATTAGACTGTTTCTTCTGCATAGGGGAAGAGTTGTGACCACTTCTCTAATTGTTGCTTTTAAATGTACTTTACTAGGTTTAGAATTGAAACCTGAGACTCAGACAAATAGCAGAATGGCACCACAGACAGACCGCAGGCTCTAGATACCATCTTGCAACTCTTATTTGGACAGCCTTCATAGGAACACACTGGCTAAGGATCTGGGTGCTCCACTGCTCTGAGAGTTTGAATATGTGCAACACATTTTATCCTTAGAGGTTTTTATTGATTCTGTACCCCATATAGTAAGTTAGTTCATTTAAATATCTACAGTAATGGGAAACTGTCAGGGGAGGGGGGTGGGATTGGCAGTTGAGGGAAACTGCTAGGGGAGGGAGGGATATACCTCATCAACAAGGGTGCCTGCATAATCAATGTTTGTATACCTAACCCTGAATTATACTCCACATCTTTACAATTAAAAAAAAAATGTATCTAATGGTACATTTTGTAACATGTTTATCTTGGAGAGTACATCAGAAAATACCAAGCTTCAGGGACAAATGCTCTGTGAGAATTTACTGAAGGTTTTTGTTTTGCTTTGTTTGTGAGTGTGTTTTATTTTATGGCAGAGAGGGTAAGCATCTGATCACACCTGTTTGTTTTTTTAATTTCAGGCTAATATACAGTCATGATCTTTGCTGCAGAGCCTTAGAAACGTGATTGTTCAATCACTTCTATACAGCACATTATTGAAAATGAGTCTATGTCCTGTCTGTAGGTACTCTCTGGGTGTGCCTCAGTAAGGGTATCCATCCATTCAACTGAATGTCAATGCTCTTTTCCTCAGTCTCCACCAGAAGCACACCTTGCCTGGCTAAGAAGTGAAGCCCACTACCCATCTCTTGCATAAGGACACACAATAACCATATTCCAGCTGTTTTTCAAGGAGTTTAACCTGAGCTTATTATCACTCAATACTTATCAAAACCTTGACCTAAAAAATAATACGTGTAGAAGTGTAGAGATTTGCTTACAGGAGTATACAAGCTCTATTCCTACATTGCACTAGCTATGGGATCATAACATTTTGACTTCTCACATAATTGTTACACATTGGGGTGATGCCATCACCTTCTTATAAGTAATAGTCCACAAAACTGGCTGTTATTGAGGGCAGTGAGTGCTGGGTCACATAGTGTCCTTTTTTTGAGATCCATGAAGGAATTTTCTCTTAGGCATCTAGAGAAGTTGGGCGTTTTGTGAGCAACTCATTTGTTTACCTTGTGGACATTGCCAGTCATATAATTCAAATAATCTGATCATGTGGAAGTTTAAAAGGTGAGTAATATGTGGCCCCCTATAACAAAAGTATAGGATGTCATGACATGCATTTTATCATTTGGAATCTCATTTGGTTAGAACCCTGATTTCCTCACTACTTTATCTTATTATATTGTATAAATTTTATAAACCACCTTAAATTCTTAATAAAAAAATGGAAGTTTAAAATAAATAAATTAATATATGAATGACAATGTTGTAAGCTTTTCAAAAATACAGGGTTAACCTAAAACACAGTTTTATGTATTAACAGATATTTTAACTATTCTAGTGATATGTAACTTTAGGTACTTTTTATTACAGGCACTTAAACAATGAATGTTTAAATATCACAAAATTGCCATTTTATGGACTAAATATTGTGATTTGTGAAAGATTTGTTTACTTTTACAAAGCTATTTACACTCATAAAATATCAATGGAAGTCCCATCTTTAAATCAGTGCTGTGGTACATGGGTACATATGATTCAGCTATTTAAAAAATATAACCATTTAATGTTGAATTCTGCATTTAAAACGATAAAAAGCCAGTTTTGAAATATGACAAATTAGCAAACTGTCAAGATTTGTTAGTCCAAGTACTCCTTAGACTAATAGAGAAACAGTTAACCAGCTTTCCTTTTCTTATATGCTTTTTGGTTGGCTTGACTCAGAGCATTTGGTATGTTTAGCAATAAATATTCTCTGCATAAGGAAAGATATTAAAGACAAATTCTTATTTTGGCAAACTTCCATTTATTTTCAATTAAAATTCACGTGTGGGTTGCCTGAGAGAACCACAGCAGTGTAAGCTGGCAAGTCAGGTTGATAGATGCTGCTCATGTGATGTTTACGCCTCATGATCTCCTCAGGTGAATCAGTGTTCCGACATTAAGTAGCTCTTTCGTATGTCAATGTGCTTCAGGACCAACATTAGCTTTGCTATTCAGAGAAAACAGTTTTCAAAGGGAACTGTGAAATCATTTAAGCCAAAGTCTATTAAACTACTCTTTCAGTTTTAGAAAAAGCAAGACAGAACAAATTATAAGTTAACATCTTTTATCCTCTGACCCAGCAATTTCACCACTAGAAATTGATCCTAAGGTAATAATAAAAAGTTGCACAAACATTAAGGTATAAGCCTGTTCTCTGCAAGTCCTTATACATAAAAACTAGAAATAAATCAAGATTGGGGAAATGGTTAATTAATCCATATATTGGAACACCATGCAGTTAATATCCACGTTATAGAAGTATATTTAATTATATTAGAGAAGAAAACAATATATTTTTTAACTTAGATGAAAGTGCTACAAAACAGTAATTATCATATATCGTAATTTTATTTTTATAATATAATAAAGACAATGACTTGAGGCCAAAATGTTCACAGTGTTTATTTCTGGGAAGTAGACACTAGGAGTTTTTGAATTTTTGTTCTGTTAGATCTTGTTTCTTTTCTATAATTTTTCTTTTGTATTTTTTTGGATGGTAATGAACACAAATTACTTCAGTAATTGGGAAGAAAATAACAGAAACATTCTTGTTAAAATTTTTAAAAACTTTTTTTTTTTGGAGATATGGTCTTGCTCTGTTGCCCAGACTAGCCTCAAACTCTTGTGCTCTATGATCCTCCTCCTGCCTCAGCCTATTGAGTAGTTGGGACTAAAGGAGGGCACCATTACTCCCAACTTCAGTAAGAATATTATTCACAAATGTTTCATTTCACTATTCTCAGAACAGAGATGTCTTCTGTAATTTTAGTTTGCCTGATTTCACTTGTGAGGAATTGAACTGAAGTAGAGATTTGAGGACTTGGGGAAACTGTAGGGCAGGTTGACTCATACCAAAAAATCATAAGGTACTTAACATTTCACAGGAAGAAAGCAAGTGAACTGTTTCTAACAAAACAACCGGAAAAAGAGTGAAGTCCTATTTAAACACTTTAATATTGGCAATCGAGGGTTGAGGTAAGCATAATCTCCCAGGATTACCTTGAATCCATTCTCTCTCTGGGGTTATACAGCGAATCAACAATGCAGTCTTCCTTTACAATAAGGAGAATGGATTTCTTGGTTGCCACGAAAGCCTGAGGACTCAAATTCATTGCTTCTTGATCACTTTTATGCTCCATTTTTGAGTTCTATCAAACAAGGAAAGAAAAGTCCCAGCTACTTAGAAGGCTGAGGCAGGAGGATCACAGAGCACAGGACGTTGAGGCTAGTCTGGGCAACAGAGCTAGACTACATCTCAAAAAAAAAAGTTTAAAAAATTTTTTAACAATAATATTTCTGTTATTTTCTTCCCAATTACTGAAGTAATTCGTGTTCATTACCACCCAAAAAAGGAATTTACACAAAGTATATACATAATTCTTGACTTTCAAATGTGTACCCACAGAATTTGAGAATTTACCTGGGAAACTCCATCTACTCAAAGCTAAGGGCCCTGAATAAAGGCAAAAGTTAGAAAAAGATTTTATTATCCAGGTGACTGGAAATGTGTTATAAAGATGTCTGCTTTTAAGACTATATCTAGTGATGCCAGAAGTAGAAGTTATTCGCATATAATCTCATCTAGTCTTTTTTTTTTTTTTTGAGTTGGCATCTCACTCTGTCACCCAGACTGGAGTGCAATGGCCGCTCCCGGCCACCGCAGCCTCAACCTGCCGGGCTCCGGCGATCCTTCCGCCTCAGCCTTCCAAGTAGCTGGAACTACAGGCACGTGCCACCACACCCGGCTAATGTTTGATTTATTGTAGAGATGAGGTCTTGCCAAGTTGCCCAGGTGGGTCTCGAACCCGCGGGCTCAGGCAATTCACTCACCTCGGCCTCCCAAAGTGCTGGGATTACAGGCTGAGCCACCAAGCCCAGCCTCATCTAGTCTTTATCAATTAAAATGGCTAAGCTAAGCCTATTTCTATTGACCAGGTGGAGAAATCAGAAGAAGGAAAAAAAAGACATTCAACACCTTCAATCATTCACAGAGACTGACTTAAATATCTGTTCACTTCTTAATGCTATTTGCACATGGCAGAAAAATGAAGCACTTATGAAATGTAAATCTTTTTTTTTCCCCCTCAAACAAATAGCACCATCAACAGACATTTGCTGCAAGTCTGCCAGAGACTTGCCACTCCAAGTGTGGTCTGTGGACCAGCTGCATCATATCACCTGGGAGTCTCATAAATGCAGAATCTCAGGCTCTATTCCAGACCAACTGAATCACAATTTTTAGTTCCACAAGATCCCCCAGTGTTTTCTATGTATGGTAAATGAAGTTTGAGAAGCACTGTGCTAGGGAAATTTTTGGTAGGTGTAAGGTTGGTCCTCTAATTAGTTTTTAGACTGGGAGGTGAGGAATATATATAAAAGATAGACTATACAACATATGCCACCTGAGGTAGACAATTAATGGCACAGAAATTGGAAGGAAGGCAAAAGTCACTCAAGGTTGGGGCAGTTGGTAATGTCTTAACAGCAAAGACAGTATGGTTGGCCTTCTGATCCACAGATTCAAATAAACTGGAATCAAAAATATTTGAAAAAACATGTGTCTGTACTGAATACATACAGACTTTTTTCTTGTCATCATTCTCTAGCATTTCCATTTCCATAGCATTTACATTGTATTAGGCAATATGAGTAATCTAGAGCTGGTTTGAAGTAAATGGAAGGATGTACATAGGCTATATACAAATACTATGCCATTTTATAGCAGAGACTGGATTTTAGTATCTGAGGGGGGTCCTGAAACCAATCTCCCTCAAATACCAAGGTATACTCTACTCGAAAAATAAGAAAAGGAGAGTATAGTATATTCAACCCTCTTTTGCATAAGTTTACTCTCTAACAGTTTTGCAACTTTTACATACCTAAGGCTCTGTGTAGAGCCACTCTGTCGAGAGAAATGATTTGGGCTGAACTATTTAGTTTTGGTAACTGGAAGACAGTATGTACAATGTACAAACGTCCACCTTTCTGTGAATGAGGGCTGGTTGTTCTTCCCAAAACATGTATATTTCACTTTTTACAATAAACATGTTAAATTTAGGTTTCATTTAAAATACAGAAAAACTCCTTCTGCAGCACTACTGAAAGGAATTGTTTTGGAAAGTACAGGATTGCTTTATTATATGAATAGTCAATTTCTAAATTATATGTAGGGTGAGCTAATATTTTCTTTATTTGAATTAAATGGTTTTAAAAGGATCAAGGAACTAATGGTTGTTGTTGTGCTATTGTCACTAAACAAAAATTAACATCCAAAGGTGAAAGGGTAGAACATGTCTGCATAGTTACATTTAATAAGGGCCCTAAAAGTCCCTCTGTTGGACCTTGCAAGTGGTAGGACTGTCTCACAGAGATATAAATAAAATGTCTTGCTAACAACATCCTGAGAACACCATGGCTCAGTACTATTCATGCCAACCGTAACTGATCCGTAACTGGACTCAAAGCTGGCAGTGGTGTCAGTGGCTTTTATCTATTGATAGACTTGTAAGGTGTCAGGCTCTTTCATGTCCAAAAATGGTAATTTCCTAGTATCTTAAGGAGGTTTAAAAATATTTTCCTTCCATCACAACACAAAGCCTACTGTCTTTAAGTAATGCCACGCGGGCTGACATTTGAAACCGACAAGCAGCACATGTGCATTAGGGAGATAAGGCCTGGGATTCTGAAATGCTAGCAGCTCCAGCTGGTGGCTGTGCCTGTCCCTCATGTGCACTGCTTTAGGGAAATTTGAGCCCCTTCTTCTGACTTGTCTGATTAGAATATGGTGATTCCTTAAGACATTCGGAACAAAGAATCCTTTCTGAGTAAAACAAGAGTGAAAAAAAAATAGAAGTAAAATGCTAAGAGATCTTAAAGGAAAGTGTCACTTGGTTAAAAAAAAAAAGTTAATGCAGCCAAAAAGCAGTAAAAGAATCACAAGGGAGAAATATTTTTTAAAATAAAAAGAAAAATAAAGGAACTGAAATGCAAACTTTTTGTGAGAATCATTTAAATAAACATTGAAAAATAGTGAGACAAAGGAGTTTGATAAAAGAAGAAATGAAAATGGGGAAATAAAAACAGTTTAATGACCAAATTAAAACTAATAGAGATAAAAAAAGAAAAGAAAAGAGAAGTTACACTATGGAAGAAGATAGTTATCAAAATTACTCATTCCCTGTGGGGGTCAAGATGGTAGCCATGGTACCTGGCAAAGGACAAGCAGGTGGGAATGGCAATAGAGAGACAGTCCTATTAAATTCATAGGAGGTCACTGGCTTTGACTGAGTTCCTGCAGGAGACCCACTAGATCCAACCAAAATGGTCAAATTCCACGTCACCAGGTCAAAACAAAATGGTTTATCTGACCTTCTGAGCATTAGGGGAGTGAGAGACAATAGCAAAATTTCCAAACCAGCCAGTTATAGATGCACAATAAGAAAATCCTCTCTGCTTTAACTTTTACTAAGCAGGTAACTTTGCAACAATCTGCATTTTGTTTTCTGTTTCTGCTTTCTTCAGTGCTTTTCTAACCAATCTCTTCTGCTTAGCTCATCGGAGCACTCATTCTCTAAACTAAATTTGCTGTAATTTTGCCTTTTGATAGTCCTTAGCTATAATAGAAGATGATAAGGCTAGAGAACCAGGCAAAGCCGACCCACACTTCAAAATATTAGAAGGAGAGTCAGAAAAGGTACCAAATACCAAAAGAAACTTAGGCAAGTGTCTTCAAAGCATTAAAACTCCACGGGTGACAGTTTCATGATAAGTTAGTGAAATGGATTGGGATATCACGTAACTAATCTTTTGAGACGGGTGTTCAGAATATCACCACTCTCATCTACAACATATCTATTGGTACTATTGTTACAGGCAGAAATTATGCAGGACACACCAGAGACTAACTCAGCAGAAGAAGTATAACCTTAAGTTTATTGAGGACATTCAAAACATATTTCTTGCATTACATGCAATTATTATTTGGAAAAATTATGTTCTTGAGATGTTGAATCATAAAAAATTCAAGATAGAACCAGGCAGAGTTAAAATCTTGGCTTTACTTCTTAATGAAAATGTCTTTTGGGAAAAATAAAAAGATAATTTTTAAAAACATTTTTTAGATAAGCTTTCTTGAGTCTCAGTTTCTTCATCTGTAAGATGGGTACCAGAAAATTTACCTTGGAGGGAATTAAGGATAAGAGCAAACAGGTATAAAGTTTCTGGGTCATTCACTGGATGTAGCAGTCACAGTAAATAGTTCATGAGATGTGTATTTAAACAATACAACATGGATATTTAATTCATGCATTTAATTCATGTTATTTCCTGAACCCACATTCATTCTTTCAAAAATATATACTGAGTTTCTATTATGTACAAGACACTCTTCTGAATATATCAGTGAAAAAACAAAAATCCTTTTCCTTCCTGGAGTTCACATGTTAATGGGAGGAAACAGAAAATAAATGTGTTCAATATGTCAATGGTACAATAGATTTAGAAGCTAGTATTTGTTACAGAAAAAAGTTAAACCAAATAAGGAAGGATAAGCAGAGAGAGAATATCAGGGTATTACAACTGTAAATGTGGGGAGGTGGGGGTGGGGAGCTAGACCTCTTTGAGAACGAGAAAATCAAAAGCAAATCACTGAGGTAACTAAGTACCAGTTCAGATTTCTGCAAATAAAGTGTAGATAATATATGGATGTTGTTTTATTGTTGTTGCTATTATCTAAAGGTTTAAAAAAGCTAACTTCTCTATAAGAATCTTACCCTGAAATGTTCTCACAACTATATCCCATTCTCCTTGCTATTCTTTATTTCTTAATATCAGAGAACATTTAAATCACAACCATTTCTTTGGATCACCTAGCAGCAGTGCTCATCAAGGACATGCTCACTGTTGGTCTTCAGCTCTCTTACTGCTTCCTTATTCTTACAGCACTTATTTTACTTGTTTGTTGTTTCCCCGTTAAAACAAAAACCATGTAGTACAAGAATTTTTGTCTTTTTTTTTTTTTTCTCAGTCCAGTATCTCAACAGCTTGTCATTACTTGACACAGAAAAAGTACTTGGTACATGGTTGAATAAATAAAAGCAGTAATTAAGAATTATTTTAGAAAGGAACCACAGTTTGGAAAATCATCAGGATAATTCACAGTTAAAGATTTGGAATTCAGAGAGTTCATATTTGCAGTTTCAACTGAAGAAGAATTCTAAAGATGTGTGATGTGCACTAACTTGTAATCTGCAGATGCTGCTGAGTGGGAGCAAATGACTTGGCAAGCAGCTCAGTCTCTGACACAGTGCGTGGCTCCCTCACTCTCTACTGATGACTGGGCACATCTGTATGGAGCAAGTTATATGCCAGAATGATGTGAAAACTGGAGAATCAGGGTCTTAGGATGCAGTCCTCTTGCATATAAAGAGCCTCTGCTATAACAAAACACTGATCTTAATTTAACAGCACAGAGGCAGTCGATGCAGTGGTCAGAGTGCAAAAAGGGATCAGGAGATCTGAGCAGATTTGTCTTAAGCTGAGTGAGCGGCTAGACAGCTCACTACTTGTTTTCCTGCTTCAGTTTCCTCATAGATAAGATGGGGTTACAATAATGTCAATAAATAACGGTATCTGCATGTCACTAAATTATTGAGGACCATATGAGAGGTGCACATGTAACTGCTTTAGAAATTGAAAAAGAGTTTTGGACAAGTGTATTACTGCTTAAAATAAAAACTATGATTAATATTTATTTAAAAATCCAAGTTTATGCAATACCTGGAATTTCTACTCATGAATATGAATAATATCTTAAGTGTGTGATTATTGAGTAATCATTTCTGATGTCTAGTTAGCTGTATAATCATGACTAAAAATTGTATGTTACTTAAAAGCTATAAATTTTATATGTGTACATATATATACTTGAACATTAATATTCTCTAAAAGAAAACAAGATAAAGGCAATAAAATATCTCAAAATCAAATGTATATCTGGCCTATAAATATAAATATAGATCAAAGAAACAGAATTGAGAGCCCAGAAATCAACCTATACATCTATTGTTAACTGATTTTCACCAAGACCATATAACTGAGGGAAAAAAGTTATTTCAATAAATAATGTTAGGACAACTGGATAGTCATATGCAAAAGAATGAAGTTCTATCATTACCTCACACTATATACACAAATTAACTCAAAATAGATTTAAAAAACCTAAAAGTAAGACCTAAAAATATAACACTCTTTGAAGAAGACACAGGGGTAAAACTTCCATGATCTTGTATTTGGCAAGGTTTCTTAAATGTGACAATAAAAGTATAAGCAACAACAAAAACAACAAATATATATAACATGTATAACATAAATATATATATAATATATATATATTAGGCTTAATCAAGTTAAAAACATTTGTTCTTCAAAGAACATCATCAAGAAAATGAAAAGACAGCCCACGTGAAAATATTTGCAAATCATATATCTGATTTAGAACATATAAAGAACTCTTACAAGTCAAAAGTAAAATGGCTCAATTAAAAAACGGGCAAAAGAATTGAATAGATATTACTCCAAGGAAGATATACAAATGGCCAATAAGCACATGAAAAGATACCTGATATAATTTAGTCAAATGATAAGTGCAAATCAAAACCACAATGAGACATCACTTCATATCCACTGGGATGACTAGAATCAAAAAGTCGGATAATAACAAATACTAGGAGGATGCAGAGAAATCAGAACCCTCAAACACTGCTAGTGGCAATATAAAATGATGCAGTCATTTTGGAAAACAATCTTTCAGTTTTTCAAATGAGTAAACATAGTGACCACATGACCTAGCAATGCTACTACTACTAAGAATATATGCAAGAGAAATGAAAATATAGGTCCCCAGAAAAACTTTTATACAATGTTTTATACAATGTTTATTGTATTATTCATAATAGCCAAATGTAGAAACAACCCAAATGTCCATCATTTGATGACTGGATAAACAAAATGTAGTATATTCACACAATGGACTATTATTTAGCCATACAAACAAAGTACTACTGAATGCATGCTACAACATGGATTAATCTTGAAAACATTATGCTATATGAAAAAAAGCTAGTTATGAAAGATTATTTATTGTATGATTTCACTCATATAAAATGTCCAAAATAGGAATAGAAACAGAAAATAGACTAGTGGTTTCCTAGGGCTGTGGGTGGGGTGGGACAAAGCAGATGACAGCTGAAAGGTATGGGGTTTGTTTGTGAGGTGGTGAAAATATTCTAAACTTGACTGTGGTGATGGTTACACATATGTATAAATATACAACAAACCATTGAGCTCTACATTTTTAAATAGGTAAATCATTGGTATGTGAATTATATCTCAATAAAGCTATTAAAAAACCACATGAATTGAACTTGATCAATTTTTACACAAAATTTTCTTCCTATTTTCCTTTTTTAAACAAACAACCCAAAAATTTCTCTGAAAGAATTAACTGACCAGACATGCCATCTTGGTAATTATAAAACAAAAAAGATGATCTTTTATTGACTTTGGAATACACAAAATGTGACCAAAAAATCATACTTAAAAGTGTTTAAAGCTAAATATATTTATATCATATTATGTCTCTTTTTTATTTCTCAAAAATAATGCCGCTGCCCCTTTGAAAGCTTGGTTAGAAACCTACTATAAGATGGTAGAGTATCATTAAATAGTGATAATTATAATAACCTCTATTATATCAGTGACAACAATGTTAGCCAATATTTATTAAGTGTTCACCGTGCTCTAGGGATTTTATGTGAATTATCTCACTTACTCTTTACAATAACAATTCCATGAGGTAGAGATCTGAAAGGACATAAAATGGAGTCAATATACCCAATAAGCAACCATTTTAACATTGCCTAGATCTGTCATGTTTTTCCAGCGGTTCACTTTAATTTACCTTCCAATCACTAGCCAAGGACAGAACTGGTTTCTCAGAGGTAGCTATTGATCATTGTTTTACAACCCCTCCTCAGCTTGTTTTGTAAACAAGTTAACCTAATCAATCCTTGTGACCCTCCTGACACAGAGCACATCAACACAGCAACAGTCATGTGAGGAGCGCACCCATCTGCCTGCTGACCATCACCTGACCAGTACTTGTGCTTACCAGTACCTTTCATGATGATATGGAATAGACCACCACCCAATCAACTTAACGACCTGTTCACACCAAAGGGAAGATTTAAAAGCATTAAGTTACAGGCAGTCCTTCACCACTGCTTTGTTAAAGCTGGTGTGTCCATGTGACTCTCTGAGCTATGGCTGTGTGTTTCCTAGCTTTGGCCCCCTCCCCTACCTTGGGGAGGTGAATCTCCTCTCTCTCTCCCTCTCTCCCTCCCACTGCCTCCCTCCCACTCCCTCCCTCTCTCTTCCTCTCTCCTTCTCTCCCTCCCTCCCTCTCTCTCTCTCTCTCTAGTTTACTTTCTAAATAAACTATTTTTCCAATCTAACTTCTGTGCAGTTCTTTGCATCTTTTGTGCAGCACTGGATTGCAGATACTCCCCCATGAGGTCTGACCTAACATTTTAGAGGCCCCTCTGGGATTTGTAACCTAACAATATCATTATTTTGAGATAGGGTTTTACTCTGCTCCCCAGGCTAGATTTCAGTGGCACAATCTTGGCTCACCAAAGCCTTGACCTCCTGGTCTCAAGTTATCCATCTGCCTCAACCTCCCATGTAGCTGGGACTACACATGCCACCATGCCCAGCTAATTTTTTTTGTAGAGCTGGGGTCTCACTTTGTTGTCTCGAACACCTGGGCTCAAGTGATCCTCTCATCTTGGCCTCCCAAAGCGCTGAGATTACAAGTGTGAGTCACTGCACCTGGCCAGACACTGTAATTATTACAATTTCACAGATGAAGAAATTAGGGATTTGAGGGATACCCAACTTGACCAAGAGCAAAACTGCTGAGTGGTGGAGGTGAGATTTGAACTCAGACACATAACACAACCCAGGATATTTTATTATTGTCATCATTGATTTTAATTGTATTGTCTCACTAAGCTACCCAGGCTGCTCTCAAATTCGTGGGATGGTTGCTTTCAAATTCGTGGGTTCAAGCAATCCTCCCACCCCAGCCCCCAGAGTAGTTGGGACTACAGGCCCGAGTAACCATGCCTGGCAGCACCCAGGATCTTAACCCCTTTGTTATACTTCTTGGTTTCTATTTTCTACAAAAAATAAAAATCATGTACCATATTTCCCAGAGCTATAACTTTTATAACTGTAAATTACACAAGCCATATAGACGTAAAAGGGAAATGTATAATTCACCAAAAGTACTAAAAGCGTTATTTTGCTTAGCCAAAATTCAGAACTTGAGTTGGAAGGAGAATCATAAATCATTTAGTTTGATGACAACTTACTGCAAATGATAAAACTGAGGTCTTTGGCCTTTTGTCTAACTCTTAAGGTTTTACAAAATAAAGGAAATTCAATGATGATGACTTTCCCACAGGTATGACTGATATAGAACTTAATTCATTTATTAGCCATTAATTAATTCACTTATTCATTAGTCATTTTTCATTTCAACAACAAATATACACTAAACGTCAACTATACACTAAGCACTGTGTAAGGCTCCAGGCTTTAGGAAGTAAAAAATGAATATGATGGATCCATTCCTCAAAGGGCTCACAGTCTGGACTGGGGTTGGGGGAAGAGGCATAGGCGAACAATAATGGTTATAATATAATGTGACAAACAATACTAGATAAACATGGCAAGGAGTTACAACTGTGTTGGAAAAGCCAAGGAGGGTTTTACCAAGAATGTCATTAAATTAAGAGATAAGCAATTATCTGGGAAGGGGGTAAGGAAATTTAGCATGGAGCAGTTAGAAATTCGAGTCATTTAGAATTGCTTGCCTCATAGTCAGTGGGAATAAGAGATTGTATTAAGAACCTCTTTTTATTCTGATGTTTTGACATCTGGAAGACTGCCTTTCATATGCAAACTAACCAACTCAGAGCCCATCTGAGCCCATCCACCCACACCCTCTCTGTCAGGCACTTACACTCAGGGTCAGTATTCCCCTTCCATAACATCCTCAGGGCCAGGTACCAGACAACTTGGTATAGGCCCCAGACCCCAGACCCCACTGAAACTATTCAGACTAGCCAATCCTAAGTCTGCCTGCCCTTCCTTGCCTTTTCCTTCCCTTGGAAACTGAAAGACGGTGGCGTACAGTGAGACTCAACACCCGTTAAGGCCAAGAGATTTAATGGGTCGAACGTGGTGGGCTACAGGACCTGAGGGTCAGGCTGTAGCCTCGAGGCAAGGGCGCAATGGTCTTTATAGGGGCTTAGGGCGACATGTCTGTCATCTATAGGTCGGCTGGCAGAGCTTCATGTAGTTTGGTGGATTTTTTGCGGGCGCGGGAAAGGGTGCGGAGGGAGAACAAAGGAAGACACCGAGAAAGAACAAAGGAAAGCACTGTTTCAATCGCCATTTTAGTTTGCTGTGTCGCTGTTTCCAGGAAAGGGAGGGGATGTGGCTTTACTTGTGGCTTGGCAGTGGCCCTTCATTCCCACCTTTTTGGTTATACGGGAGAGGGGCAGCGTTTGTCTGTCCGGCTACTTCCTGCTGAAAATGGGCGTTGGTGGGTGAGGTGGGTGAAAGGACAAGCCACATGAGACCCCACAAGTAGGCACCAAAAAGAAAAATTTTATTTGAGTGGAAGTCCTGGAAGGTGCCTTGTAAGTGGAAAACGGCAAGCTGGTCCGGACAGTCATCGAGTGGACATGGGAAAGGGAGGAGCCAACTGTCATGAAGAAGGGGGTCAAGAAACGCTGAGAATCTGAGTGGTAGGTAGTAGGGGGTAAACATTAAGGCGAGCATGTCTGAAATGAGAAGATAAGGTTAGAGGTTTGTAGGGTTGGGACAGTTGAGACCTGGATCTTCAGTGGGCAAGAGGTCATAATTTTGTAGGAGAAGCTGATTAATGCTTTGATTAGAGATTTTTAAAAGTTGTGACTGGAAAAACTTGATGATACAAAGGAGAAAGGAGCACAGGCCGAAAATGAGAATGACAGGTGTGACGATAGGTAAAAGCCAGGTGAGCAGGGAGTTTTGTAGTAGGCTGCTGACTTGGGAAGACTTTGTCCTTTGGAGCTGTGAGGAGAGGTGTTGTAATTTATTAATGTTTTGTTCGATGACTCCTGACTCGTTAATATAATAACAGCACTCCTCTTGGAGGAAAAGACAAGTACCTCCCTTTTCGGCTGTTAGGAGATCTAGAGCCCGACGATTTTGGAGGGCTACTTGTGTTATG
>NW_007256652.1:0-434 GCF_000164805.1 Carlito syrichta | reverse complement strand
GCATAGTGAATCCTGCATGACCAATAGGGACAGCCATTATATTTGTCAGGCCACCATTTGTAATAGTGTAGGGTTTGGTCTTTCAGTAAGCATAGAAAGGGCCGATGGGCATCTGTCAAGCTTATCGAGGACTTTAAGCTGAGGGAAATAGGTTGTGAGCAATTTATGGGGCATGTTTGTTTGTCTAGGTCCTTGACTGCATCAATCCCAAGGGTGTTTTTGTAAAGTTCGCGGATGGTAAACCGATAATGGAGGGCGGACAGGATAGTGGGCTTGGTTTGGAAGACGATGGCAAGGAGGAAGGCGATGATCATGTTGGGTCTTATTGATAGTGAGCAGAGGAGGGGATTGAGCAACCCGCGCCAAGGAGCAGTACTATGTGCAGCAATGTGAAAGTAGGAGGAAAAGAAGGAGTAGAAGGAAAGGCAGTACTA
>NW_007256651.1:0-6354 GCF_000164805.1 Carlito syrichta | reverse complement strand
CTAGAAACTTAAATCAAGATTTTCAAATACACACCCAGACTAAAACGCTATACTTTGTATAAGTCATTGCCTTTCTAAACACCAGCAACATTTAGAAATGTAATTACAAGAAGACACATTATAGTAGTAGCAAAAATATAAGATTATCCAGGAAGAAATTTAACAAATTATATCCAAAATTCTTATGAATAAAATGATATTGTTTTATTAAAATTTACATAAGACAGTAAAAATGTTCCATGCTCACATATAGAAAGACAATATCACAAAAAAATTCCAATAAAAATAAATTATTCTTTCAATTCAATACCAATCAAAATCCCCAAAGAATATTTTGGGTGGAACTTAGCAAACCAATTGTAAAATAACTGATTCTATGAACACCTAGAAGACCAAGTGTGGCAAGACAGATATCTCCTTAGACATCTCCTTAAAAACCTCACACGTGCAAGAGGGCAGTTTGCATAATTCATGCGTAGTCCTAGGGAATATCTTTAATGTGTACATTTCTTGGATTTAAAAAGTCAACATCTGGCAATTTGTTCCTCAGTAGTGTTATTTTTCTTTCATTAATTAGTTATAAACACAAATAAAAGGTAAATAAAGGTAAATTCCATAAAATTTCAAACAATATAAAATGGGTAAAGTTTTCCTCAATGAGAAAAAAATTGTATGAATATAAACTTCCCACTCTCTGGATCTTTCCTCCTATTAGAAATGCATTCTCTCCCCTTCAATACACAGGTACGAAAATATTTTGTGGTGTGAATTTAGTTGTTCACCAGGGACCCAGTGACCCCATTCCCCATCAGCAAGGCATTCCCTCTCCTATTCTGCTTAGAAGAAGCCCATGCATTGTGTTCATCACTCTGCATGTACCTTATGAAATAACTGCGACTCAAGGGACAGTTGTCCCAACAAATGTGAAGAACCATCCTGTGAGAGAATGCCACCTGCAGGAGGCCTCAAATCAGCAGTAGGAATATGAGAAGACTGATAATTTCCACGACCAAGGAAGATTTCTAACCATTAGAGTTTGCAACAGTTGGGGGGCTGTCTGTGCAAAAGTATCTGCCACTAATGATCTCCATCCCCGATCCATCCATTCACTTACCCATTCAACTAGTATCTATTGAGCACCAACTATGTGTGCTCTTGTAGACTATGAAAGTGCACAATTGAACAAAAAAAATGGTCCCCATACTCAAGAAATTCACAATCTAGTGGGAAAGACTGTCTGTACAAACAGACACTGATCACATTTTCTAATTGTGTGCATATGAAAGCATATATGCACATAGTTATGTTTGGATAGTATATATGTATGTATATGATTTCAAAATGTGAAAAATATCTCAATGAGACCCACAGAATACACTGAGAGTAACAGAATGGAGCCCGATTAGGGCAGGTGTTGAGGAGAAGAGCGACTCTCAAGTTGTGAGACTAAACACCAGTAGATGCTCTTCTGAAAGTGAGGACACTTCTGCACAGAGAGCAAATAACTGAAGAATAAAGTGCCAGAGTCCTGCTCCTGCTGGGTGTGAGGTTTCCTGAAGGAGAGATGGAGTAGGTGAAAGAACTTACAATGAAAATAATATACTTGGACACCCGCTTGCAGGACGAACACCTGCAGGACAGATGACATTTATTGTTAGCTAACAGAAAGTTTTTATACCATTCATAAAGGGGCAAGACAAAGAAAATTTCTTCACATAAATTATCCTTTAAAATTATCACCATCTAGTGGTCTTAGAAGCAATAAATAAGTCAATGAATCTTATTCTTAAATCCAAAAATGATAGTTTTAGTTCAAAGTCCCAAATTACACTCGTTGAAATGTCTCAAGAAAGTTTCCAAGTGCACATTTCTCCATGTATCAGGAGTTTTTCTCTGGGGCTTCTATGACCTTCAAACTTCATAATCGTCTTTCTTGTCCAGGTGTCTTTGCTACTTTTCTCTTATCCTGCAGTGTATATTTCTAAAGAACACTCAAAAGAAGCTTTTAGTGATGTTTCCCAAGCCCCCAAGGTTGCTTTCTGTATTTAGTTAATCTATTATAAAAGTAGTTCTTGCTTTTGCACTTATTTGTGTGTTAGAATTACATTTATTGATTTGTGCATGTCAACCCAGTCTCAATCTCGGGAGAATCCTGTCTGGTCATGATGAATGATTCTTGAAATGTGTTGTTGGATGTGATTTGCCAGAATCTTGAGAATTTTTTCATCTGTGTCCATCAAGGAAATTGGCCTGAAATTTTCTTTCCTTGTTGGGTCTTTGTCATTTCTGTGTATCAGGATAATATTGGCTTCATAGAAGGAGATAGAAAGAATTCCTTCCTTCTCGATTGGTTGAATACATTCAGGGGATATTGGTAAAAGCTCTTCCTTGCAAATCAGGTAGAATTCAGCTGAAAAAACATTTGGCCTAGGGTTTTTTCTTTGGTGGGGAACTTTCTTATCACTGAATCAATTACTTGCATTGTTACTTGTCTTTTGAGAGTTTCAATCCCTTCCTGTTTCAATCTTGGGAGGTTATGCAATACTAAGAATTTCTCCATTTTATCTAGATTTTCTAACTTACTCACATACAGGCTTCTTGCATTTTCTAATGATCTCGTACATGTCTTCAGGGTTGGTTGAAGCATTGTCTTGCTGATTTTCTTTATTCACATTCCAGCAGGTTGAGGCTGCGGTGACTGGGAGAGGTCATGGCACTCCAGTCTGGGCGACAGAGTGAGACTCCAACTCAAAAAAAAAAAACAAACTGTGGTGTATTTATACCACACAAATAGATACCTCACCAATACAAATGAATGAACTAATGGTACATGAAACAACATTGATGCATTTCATGGAAAATTCTACATTTGTATTGCTGTTGTGTTTAAACAGGCACAAACATTGTGCATAACATTTTGAATAACCTTTTGAGAATTTTACTAATGAAGAGGAGCAGGGACATGGATACATTTCAAAAACTTCATTTGGTTGAAGAATGTACTTGGGAATTTGCAAATAAAAAGAATGATTTTGCCAGACCCTACTATGACTCCCTAAGCCCAGCAGTCTTCATAAATTCCTGTGAGTTGCTGGTGGTGGAGGGAGATTAACCACCATTTGCATGCCTTGATGCTGATTGATGAAGGGAGATCTCCCAAAGTGATGTGGTGTCTACAAATCCATCCTCTGTTCTTATTCTCTTGGGTCTTGAAAACTTCTCATATCAAGTTAAAAGTAGTATATTTATGGAAAATCTTTGCACCCTCAGTAGCTAACATGAGATGTTGAGGGCAGCCCTGGAAGAAAGGCTGCCATAGGTACTGGGTTCTGTACTTTTCTGCTCATGCTGAGTGGATGCGCCCTGTGTCAGCTTCTGCAAATACTAGCTACTTTGAAGATTTGCTATCTCTGCTATACAAATATCTATAGGTTGGTATTGGGAATTTGGGGTTAACAAAAGAATTGTGAATTCTTACTAGAAGACAAGTTGCTAAGGATAGAATTTCCATCTTTCTCCCAACTGCACTGTCCTACCATTATGCTCATAAGTGGCAAGGTCACTTAGCTGGGAAATTCATCTTGAGGGTCTCACTGCAGATAAATTACAGGATTCATCTCTTCCCCAAGTGTTCATCCGAGTTGAACTGTTATGTCATCTTTCCCATGACCTCTCCAACCTCTGATTAAAATCAAAGAAGCAGTGTGATTTGCAATATCAGAAGTGCTTATGAGATGTCACTCATACCATCTCAAAACTATTGCAGAGGGAAAAGGATGGAAGTCAGATGACTTGGGGTTGTTGTGTTCAAGTTAACTGGAACAATCGAGTATGGCCAGATGTTAACTGAGTGATGAATAAACCATAGCAAATCTGACAGCGTCCAGGCTGTGGGTGAAGAACTGGTAATTTGGCAGAGAATCTATTCTCACATTATCATTTATGGAAGTAATTTTTAAAGCAATCTTGGCAAATATTTATGAGTCAGGCAGTTGTTCATTCCCTTGAAAATTTCTCCCTATTCTCAGCTGCCAGTAATTGTGTATTTGAGAGGGAGATGGGAGCGGAGAGAAGGAAACAGATACATATCATAAGAGTACTGAGAGCAATCGGAAGGGAAAAAGAGGAATCTCTTTTCTTTTTGTTTTAAGCCCCTAAATAAATCTCTTCCATCCACTATTTAAAATTTGTTTAACAGTGCATTTAAAAAATTGATCATCTTTCCCACAAAATTTTAAACTCTACAAGAATAAGAATTTCACTTGTTTTGGTTGGGATTGTGTCATTACAGCTTTTTCTGGAGGATAGCAGCAGCTCAATAAACATTTCTTGAATGAAAGATTTGACATACATAAGGACTACCCAATTCATATACTGCATAAATATATACTGATCCTATGACTTACACATTCCACTTTTTGCATTGAGCAAAAAGATTTGAAAGCCTATGTTCACAAGAAAACTTTTATAGAATGTTCATACCACTTACTCGTGGTAGCCTCAAATTGCAATCATCTCAAATGTCTTCCAATAGTAAAAAGAATAACCAAAAACTGTGGTATATTTATACGACACAAACAGATACCTCACCAATAAAAATGAATGAACTAATGATACATGAAGCAACATTGATGCATTTCATGGAAAATTCTACATTTGTATTGCTGTTGTGTTTATACAAGTCTAAATAATGGTCAAAACTCATTAGCTGTATACCTATGATCTTTGCATACTAGTATATATGCCTAAAAGAGAATCCCAGCTATAGACTGTTTAAAGGACATACACATTAAGTACTAGTCAAACAACTAAAACTATTGTAAATAAAACTAAGAAATAATGCATATAAAGCATGAATATATTGTTAGCTAGACTTCAGCGTTAATAGTGGAATACTTTAAATTGCATGTAAACTGAATTTTTGTAAAGTGAGTTTTAAATTAAGTTGTATTTCAAATCATTAAAGGAAATTGTTATTTTAATAAATAGGATTATTTTCTAAGATCTGATCTCTCTAAGTACAGGTATAAAATATTGGCTTTACTTAAGGCAAGGCATGCATGTGTTATGAGTAAAGCACAGATGATATGTAATATTGTGATCAATTTGTTTTTTGTTTTCATATCCCAGCTATACCGATAATTCTGGAACCTTAGGTTGGAGGAAATGGGTAATGGGATTCTTCCTCAATTTTACTTGGGTTGTATGAGATGGCCATTTTTATACAAACCAAAAGTTGATAGAGAAGTCAAAGAAAAGGAGATATAGACCAGCAGTACTAGGATTATCCTTGCAAATGATTTTAAAGATATTTCCATCTAAGTTGTGTGTAGCTTAGACAAACTATTTTATCAAAAATGACCTCCTGCCATTTGTTTGCTAAACTCTGATGTGTCCATGTGGCCCTTTGAGCTATGGCCTCTGTGTATTCCTAAGCTTGGCCCCCTTCTCTACCTTGGAAAGGTGACTCACCTCTCTCTTTCTCTTTCTCTCTCTCTCTTTCTCTTTCTCCCCCTCTCGCCCCTCCCCCTCCTTTCCCTCTTTCTTTCTCTTTCTCTCCCTCTCATTTACTTTTTTAAAAAATTGTATCTTCCAAGTTGACTTCTGTGCAATTCTTTCTATCTTACCTGTAGCACCAGATCACAGACCCCTGTTCTGACCTAACATTTTGGAGGCCCTGCTGGGATTCTGACCTAATACTTTTATTCATCTCAAACTGTAACTTTGGCAATCTGCACAATCAGTTTGTTCTTTAGAGTCCTCTGACTGGATTGTCTTCCACCGAATCCCTCATTCTTACTACAATCTGAATGTAGATTTATATAAGTCGCCCACATTCCTCCACCCACCACACACATTCCATGAGATACATGCATTTCTTGAGGTACTGTGTCTCCTTTATCCCAGACCACTTTACAGCTTTGCCTGTTGTATTCAGTGGGGAAAAAAAACAACTTCCTTCTTACTTATTTGTGCTGCTTTTGACCCATGAGACTCTAGTGTTCTCTGGCATTCCTGACTTATTTAGCTAACTACCTATGTAGCCTGCTGGCATGCCAGGTGACCTAACTGCCTAGCTACCTAGGTAACCAGTTGGCTAGCAAGCTGAGTTAACTAGGTTAGATAAGTACCTAGCCAACTGGTTATCCAGCTGACATAACTAGCTAGCTACCCAGCTAGGCAGAGGTCTAGCCAGCTGACTTAACCAGCTGACTTAACTAGCTATCCAGCTGACTTAAGTAGCTGTTTCAACAATGTAGCTACCTAGCTAGCCAGCTGATTTAACTAGCTGGGTTCACTAGCTAGCGACCTAGCTAGCTATGAAGCTAGCCAGCTGACTTAACTAGCTGACTT
>NW_007256650.1:3920-5444 GCF_000164805.1 Carlito syrichta | reverse complement strand
CTGGGCTCCAGTCATCCTCCCACATCACCCTCCCAGAGCACTGGGATTCCAGGCCTGGACCACTGCAGCTGGCCTTCTGATTTATTTTCAATGAAGGTTCGAGGCCAGCCTTGGGGGCTCAACCTAATCATCCCAGTGCTTTGGAAGGCTGAAGCCAGTGGCCAGCCACAGCCTGTGTGTCTGAGACATGCCCGGGCAACTCAGCGAGACTTCATCTCTACCCTCCTTCCTAAATGAGTCAGGTATGGTGGCACATACCTGTGGTCCCGGCTCCCCAGAAGAATGGGGTGGAAGACTCGCTGGGACCTGGTGGACTGAGGCTGCAGTTTCTGGGAGCGAGCCACCACCCTCCACCCTGGATGAGATAGTGAGATTCTGACTCAAAAAAAAAAGGAAAGAAGAGAAGAGCATTCATTTGTGTATGGAGTTGGGATCATCATGAACAGATAGAGATCATTAGGGAAGGAGTCCCCAGCTTTGGAACTAGAGTTTCCAAAAGATGCTGGATGGGCAGACAATTGGGGTGTGACTTTGGGAGGCCAAGGTGTGGGAGTGCTGGACCCCAAGAGTTCGAGACCTGTCTGGGCCATCTAGAGAGATCTCATTGCACCCCAGAATACAGACGCTGGAGTCGCAAGTGGTGGCTCTCATGGTTTCAGTTACACAGGTTGTGGTGGCCTCCATCACAGGGCGTTCCTTTGGGTCACCCCCACCAACAGAATGTGCACATTCAGGCTGGGCACTGTGGCTCACAACAGTCAGCCCCAAGACCTGGGAGTCTGAGGCAGGAGGCTCCACGAGTCCCAGAGTCAGAGACCAGCTTGGGTGACGTGGTCAAACCTCGGCTCAGTGAGAGGTCCCCAAAATCGAGTCAGATGTGGTGGTCATCAGAGTCCTGGCTGCTCGTGGGCCGTGGTGGGAGGACCACCTGAGCCCTGCAGGTAAAGGTTCAGGGAGCCACGATCCAGCCTCCATGCCCCAGCCCGTCTGATGGAGACGAAAATGACACCTCCTATGAGCATCATGATGGGAGTCCACGGCTACACAGGTAAGCATAAGCATGAGTGGAAGATGATGGAGTGATTGGGAAGGAATGGGCCCTCCCCCCACCCTAAGGAGGCAGACTGGGCGACCGGAACTGGGGCTGGCCACAGCGTTGCTGGACCACCTTGATTGCTGTTTGCCCAACAGTCACCCAAACTTGGGGCCTTCTGGTCTGTGAGCTCACACATGCCTTTTTCCTGGGGCATAGGTGTGGAGGGTGGGGGCAGGCATTCTGGGACACATGGCCAAAGGACCTGGATGAACCTGTCTGGTGGCCACATTTGAAACCTCCCATGAATGACAGGCATGAAAGTGCATTTTCCTCTCTCATCCCTGAGGGTAACTCCTCATGCTGGGTGGCAGGGGTGGTGGTTGTGATTATTATTCACTGGAGTCAAAATCCCAGTCTGTCACTAAGGTCATAGCACAAGGGCATGCTTACGGCCACTGCAGACTTCCCCTGCCGGGCTCAGGCAATCC
>NW_007256650.1:0-3284 GCF_000164805.1 Carlito syrichta | reverse complement strand
AGGACATTTCACCACTGGGGCAACCACCCCTCCACCTGCCTGGTGTCCCAGGATGGAACCGTTCGTTCCTACCAAGGGCCTCCTTGGGACTGACTCTCAAACCATCGGAGGAGTGGGGACAGCTTGGTGACTCATGTCAGTCCATTTGGTATGTGGGGAGACCGAGACCAGAAGATGACTGGAACACAGGAGCTTGAGACCAGACTGGACACCATAGCAAGCCCCCACCTTGACCCCAAGTAAAACCCAAAAAACCTTGGATGAGGGCCAGCCTCAGCAGGAGGTTCACCTCTGCCACAGAGTTCAAGACCAGCAGGAAGACCAGGATGTCGAACAAATGGAATGCCTGTGGTTGCAGCAGTTTGGGAAGGCCAGGCCAACAGGATGGCTCCAGTTGGGCAGTTTGAGAGCAGCCTGGGCAACCTAGTGAGGAAAGAAAATAAAAGAAAAAAAGAAAGTCAGAAAGAAAGAAAGGAAGGAAGGAAGGAAGGAAGGAAGGAAGGAAGGAAGGAAGGAAGGAAGAAAGAAAGAAAGAAAGAAAGAAAGAAAGAAAGAAAGAAAGAAAGAAAGAAAGAAAGAAAAAGAAAAAAAGAAAGAAAGAAAAAAAGAAAGAGAAAGAAAGAAAGAAAGAAAGAAAGAAAGAAAGAAAGAAAGAAAGAAAGAAAGAAAGAAAGAAAGAATTCCATTCTCCTGGAATACTTCTGCCCTCAGTCCTTCCCCCAGCCCCTTCCACATGTGAGGGTCCACCAAGCTCGGCATCTTCCAGCCCCAAAACCCCCTCAGTGGATGTTACCACTTTGGTGTGGGAGTTCCTGAGGCTCCCTGGCCGGGTTGGTGCCGGCTCTCCTTTCCGAGGTGAGAAATGTGTCCCAGGCAGTCTGACACTCTGACTCGGCAATGAGGACCTTCTGCCAAGAAAGACGAGGGACACATCCCTCACTCGGGGACATTTCTTCCACCCAATCCTATTTTCCTGAATCTAAAGTCAGTCACACTGTGAAAACCCTATGAAATTTGAGAAACTGTGTACGATTCTAGTGTTTTTGGATAGAAGGTCTGGCTCTGTGGCCCAGGTTGGTGCCTGGGCAAGCAACTGAAATACACTGCCAGGCTAGAAATTGCAGACTCCAGCAAGCCTCCAGTCTCAGCCTCCAGAGTGACCCAGATGATGGGAACCACAACCGTAGACCCCCTGTTTGGAATGGGTGTGGACACCAGGTCTCTCTGCGTGGCCTGGGCCTGCCTTGGGATCCTGGGTTGCAACCATCCTTCCACCTTATCCTCCCAGAGTGCTGGGATTGCAGCCATTGACTGCCGTGCCCTGCCTTCTGGTGCCTTTTCAACGATGTTTTGAGGCCAGGCTCAGGAGTTCAACCTTGTCTTCTCAGCACTTTGGGAGGCTGAGTCCAGCAGCTGGCTTCAGTCTGCAATCCAAGACCAGATATGGCAACTCGAAATACCTCGTCTCTACCCACATCCCAAGTGAGCTGGGCGTGGTGGTGTGCTCCTGTCGTTCTGTCTCTACAGAAGTCTGGGAAAACCCTTGCCGGAATATGGTGGGCCGAGAATGCAGTGGCCAGGAGCGAGTCACCACCCTACAGCCTGGGGGATGGAGTGAGACTCTGACTCAAAGAAAAAAAAGAAAAGAAGAAAAAAGATGCACATCCATTTGTGCATGGAATTGGGATCATGGTGAACTCACAGAGATCATTTGGGAAGGTGTCTCCAGGGTTGGGTCTAGAGGACCCAAAAGATGGTAGATCAACAGACAATTGGGTTGTGGCTTTGGGAGGCCGTGGTGGGGGAATGCTGGATCCTGGGAGTTAGAGACCACCTTGGGCCATGTAGCGACACCTCATCGCTCCCCGGAACACAAACACTGGAGTCGCTTCAGGTGGCACTCGCGGTCCTGGTTTCACAGGATGTGGTGGCCTCTGTCCCAGGGCGTTCTTTTGCATCATCTCTGCCAACTGAACGTGCGAGTCCAGGATGGGCACCGTAGCTCATGGCCATCAGCCCCGTGCCCCGGGAGGCTGAGATGGGAGGTTACCTGGGCCCAGGGATCATAGACCAGCTCAGGCGGCTTGGCCAGAACTTGTCTCGGGGAGAGGACCCAAAACTGAGTCAGGTGTGATGGCTTATGTAGTCACAGCTCTTTGGAGGCCAAGGCAGGGGGCCCGCCTTGGCCCCACAGATAGAGGCCCCAAGACCCTAGCCTGGCCAACAGACACCCCAGCAAAACAAAAGACACCTCACATGTGCATTATGATGGGTGTCCATGGCTCCCGAGGGAAAGGGTCTGTGTGGGTGGGGGATGATGGAGTGATCGAGAGAATAAGGGGCTCTCCCCATGCTGAAGGGGGAAGATAGGGTGACCGGAACCTGGGCTGACCACGGCTTTGCCGGGCTGCCTTCATTCTTCTGTGCCTGATGGCACCCCTAGCCTGGATTCGTCTGTTCCTTGAGCTCACACACATCTTTCTTGTGGGGCAAGAATGTGGAGGTTTAGGCAGGCCTTCTGGGCCACGTGGCCAAAGGCATGGCATGGACATGCCCGATGACCTCCTTGGAAACCTCCTATGAACGACAGGCCAGAAAGTGCCTTTTCCTCTCCCATCCCTAAGGGTGACTCCTTGCGCTGGGTGATAGTGGTGGTGGTGGTGGTAATTATTCTTATTTCGAGTCAGAATTCTGCTCTGTTGCCCATGCCGGAGTGCAGGAGCATGCTCACAACCACTGTGGACTCCACATACCAGTCTCAGGCGACCCTCCTGCCTTGGTCCACAGAGTGGCTGGAATGACAGTCCTGCCCACCATGCCCAGCTATTCGTTAGATTTATGCTTGATGGCCGAATTGAAGTCTCACCCTGTGTGACGGGCTGGTGTCAAACCTGCAGGTTCAGGACATCCACTCACCTAGGACTCCGAAGGGACACAATGCCAGGCTGTGCCCCTGAGCATGGACTGTGGTTGTGGTGATGGTTGGTATTATTATTCTGAGTAGGAGTTCCACTCTGTCACCCAGGCCAGAGTGCAGGAAACCACTTGGGTCACCACAGCCTCTACCAACTGGACTCTGGCGATACTCCAGTCACATCCTCCCGAGTGGCCAGAATGAAAGGCCTGTGCCACCAAGCTTGGCTTATTTTTTTGGCTTATTGTAGAGATGGTGCCTGGGCTGATCTCAAATACCACAGCTCAGGCCATCCTCTTTATTTGGCCAACCAGAGTGCCGGGATGACAGGTGTGAGCCCCCACTCCTGGCATCCACACCCTTCTTGTGG
>NW_007256649.1:707278-720402 GCF_000164805.1 Carlito syrichta | reverse complement strand
GGGTAACCAGTGTTCAAATCAGAAGGAGTCAGACAGAGTGACATCTGACGCAGGACCAAGGGAAACTGCAAACCGTGTGCGTACATTGTTAGACAAAAAGTCAGTCAGATAGAAATGTATCCTTGAATATGGCGGAGAGATAGATGTCTATGTATATGTAACTATACATGTCTATATATATAAATGTATGTGTATGTGCATAAACATATGTATTGATTCAGGTTCTTTGCCCCCTGACATTCATGTTGGTGCTGAATGAGAATTTCCTACCAGTTTGTGTGCGTGCACATGTGTGTGCTAAGTGGAAGAGGGCCCATGGAGAGGCGTAGGGAGGTGTCCATGTGTGCCATCTGTGAGTAGGACTGAAAACCGCCAATACCTTAGGAGAGGGGTGAGTAAGATGGGAACAGTACTTCCTAACGGCCTACTCACAGGCATGTTGCCAGCAGGTTTTATTTATTCTCTAGGTTCTCGTCTTCAGATTCCCATGAAAGGATGATATTGCTGAGGCTGGTGATGAGATGCTTTTAATAAAAACGGGAGTGATTAATTACAAGCCTCTACTCTTCAGGGACTTGTTTTATTTACCATTGTATACCAGCATCTAATACCCTGCCTGGCATGAAGTCAAGACCTAATAAATATTTGTTGGGTGAATGAGTGAATAATAAATTCATGTATAATGTTTTGTATTTATTGGATCAGATACTATGAGAGAATCTGCTCTCCTGGGATCCCGGAGAAGATGACAGCCCACATTGTGCCAGGGGATACTTTTAGACCCATTAGCAAATCTACCTCCTGGTATCTTTTTAGGGGTGTGTGGAGACATAATTCAGTCAACAAGCATTTATTGAGTGCTATTGTTTGAGCACTGTCAGAGGGAATGAGGGATGGTTCATTGAACAAAGCAGCCATGCCCTTGTTCTCACAGAACTTACATTCCGTGTTCTCACAGAACTTACATTCCGATAGGTTAACCAACAACAGAAACTGTGTGGTGTCAGGAGGTGACAAATGTTATAAAATCAGTGAGGAGGGGAGAGTAAGGGAGGAATACCATACAGTGTCATCCAAACCCCCAACTCTGGGGAAAGCCCACTCCAGAGCCTAGAATCAGTTCAGCGAGGATTTTATGAGGTCTGCCTCTCTTAAATTACATTGAAAACTTTTCAAGGATTTCAATGGTACTCAAGCCATAACACCTTTGAGAAACTATTTTCTACTTCATTGTTTACAAATCTGTTCAATGAGTGACTGGTGGCATAAAAAGATGACGACAGTGATGCAGAAAGCGCACTTCTAGAGGAAGCGGCAAGGGACTATGCAAGTCAACACCGTGGGCACGTGTCCCGGCCGGCAAATACTTCATGCTCCTGATCTCCATTTATCACCCAGGGATCCCCATGCCGTAGGACTGTTCTAATCCTCCTTGTGTGACAAAGCAAGGCATGTGAGTCAGTGAGTTGCTGAAAGTCACTCAGCTAGTAGGTGGAAAATTCAGGATTGAATCCAGACATTGTGACTTATGGCCAAATTATTCCTCCTAGAATTAAGTAAACTGCTACTAGAATCTAATTTTTTTAACCTCTAAGACACACCACTTATTTTAAAAGTATAATGAAGTAGAAAGGATTAAATATTTGAGAGGATTTTTAAAATATTCTTTAAGGCGAAACTGCAAACTCTTCCACAAAAGGATATACGGCATTCCGTGCAGACCCTTCTAGTCTTTGACACCACAGTGGATCTGTTCCAGCCTCCAGATCTGTATGCTTGCAGCCCCTCTGCCTGGAACGCCCTTCTCTGGGCTCTTCCCTGGGCAGGCTCCTTTCCATCATTCAAGCCTCAGCTCACATGCTGCTCTCCAGTGAGGTCTTCCCTGTCCATCCCATTCCTGGCAGCCTGTCATCCCTCAGTCATAATTAACCTATTTTTATGTTTCCCCCCACCCTTGTCACTACTGGTTCTTCCTGTGACTGCTTTCCCCACTAGTATGTGAGCACCCTGATGTCAGGGCATTGACATCTCTCCAGAGCCTGACCTCTGCCTGGTACATCTCAGAGGCTGCAGAAATATTTGAATGAGTTTGTGCAGAATCCCAGATTGATCTCAGAGGGCTTTACTTCTGTGGCAGATCATATATCTGCCCATGATTGTGTGCAGAATTAGAGTACAAGGTAGGAAGAGAGATCTGTAATGGAGGCCCAAGTAATACTTGCAGTAAGCACCCAATGAGCTGTGACTGTTTGGAAAGGAAACCACCTTTGGAGCCCATTTGCAGGAGGACCCATTTAGAGGGGAATTCTGTGGGTCAGTATGTGTAATCGTCACTTCCATCTCATCTGTATCTGCTTGTTCATGACTTGATTTATTTTATTCCCACCTTAATTTGAATCTAATGCTTGTCATGATCTAGCAACTGTTTTAGGGAAGGCCTAAGAAAGCACACTGTATACTCAATGCCTAGAAGCATGCTCAGCACACAGCAGGTGTTCAGGTAATAATAAATGAACCAACAAATGGGCCAACACCAATTCTCTCTGTGGACACAGGCAGGAGGACAACAGAGTGGAGCAAACAATCACAGATCCCTGCTAAGCCCTGGGCACTGTTCAAGGTACTTTCACATACCTTATTTCATTTGTTTACCCTGTTAAATTGCAAGCTTCCAGAGTCTTACTTTTACAAAATTAAAAAGCATGGAGTGGAAGAGGTCTTTCTTCTTCCGGGCTGTAAAATCAGGTCTCCTTGGGCAAGTATGCTTTAAATGAATGTGGGGTATCACTGGAAGCCTCAAACTTTAATCAATTCACCAAGGTCTGGGCTATGACCTGATAATGCTGTATCAAATAAGTAACTTTGTGTAGGATCCAGTGCATATCTGAGGATCAATAGAGAACTGTAACTAAAGCCTAGGCCACTGCCTCACCCCATAGGACCATTTCCATTTATCATCTCAGTTTGAATTTATCTGAATCAGAGCTAAAAATACAATTTCCAAATAGAGTGAATTTGAAGGAGGCTTTTGCCAGCAGTTACAGCAAGCTTAGCCCAGGGCAATGAGATGGGGGAAAATGCAGGTTGGCACAAGGTCACATTTGAGATTGGAGTAGGAGAAACTGTAGGAGAACCAGTTCAGATAATATCTGCCCGTCCCACGTCCCCAGCATGAGCTCTCCACAGTCAGGCTTGGCCCATTTGCTTACTGATGTTTCAGGGCGCCATGTGGGGAAATGCAATATAGACACTGGCCCTGAATGACTTTGTTAGGTGCCCCGGGGTGAGAAAGGTAGCACTTGAGAGAATGTTTCTAAAGGCTTCCTAACAGATAAGAGTCTTTTCAACTGATTATGTGTATAAATGGGGCCAATTTCAAAGAAAGACGAGCTTCCTTTTAAAAACTGTAAAATAATAGTGCCATTACACATGCCTGGTTCAGCACTGTGGAGCGGTTCTCTCCCGGGCTTATCAAGACACACGCGTGAAGCAAGAAAGGAAGTAGATTCTTTGTTCTGCATCCTTGAGGAGCTTTTACTTTCTACATAGAGTGACTACTTAGGGTAGCATTGTAAGGTCTTCGCAGGACTGTTAGGAGTAGCCAGAGCACTTTCCATGGAAGTGCTGAGGCCAAACACCATAGCGGAATCCATAAACTGGGTTCAGTCCCAGCAGTTTACACGAACTCGCTGTGTGGTTTTGGGCGGTTCACTTAATCTCTGCAAGATGGCAGGTGGGATTGTAAAAGGGCTTGGCTGTCGCTTCTAATTGTGGCTCTCTGGTTTGACGAGAACTGCCAAGGGCCAGCCCTCTTCTCCTCATGGGCTCGAGCAGTCACTCGAAGGTCAAGGCAAAGAGGGAGATTATGTCCTGCTTCTGAGTCCACCTGCAGTATCCTTTGCTGAGCAGGTCTTCAGCCACGCTGTATCCAGCTGAGTCTTAGCGATCAGGGTGTTATGAAACGCAGGCCTAACCCCATTTCTCCACCATCAGTGCTCCCTGATGCTAAGTCTAGAGTTTCCAGACCCTAGACTAGACTCAGAGAGAGGAAAGAAACTAGGCAAACATCAGTGGCGTCTTTTTATTTTATTACTTTGTCATCCTAGGACAAAGTTTCTTAAAATACTGCACTTGGGTTTCTTTCCTCAAAAGGTGCTGGAGTGCTTCTAGAAAATGGAGATTCTTGGGCTTTGCTCTGAATCTACTGATTCTAAATTGTAGGGGCTGTGAGTCCCCAGGTCTGCATTTTTAAAAATGTACTGTTGATCATTCTTATGTTTGCTACCTAACATTTGGAAACTTCTGTCCTAGGTGAAGGGAGACAAAACCCTTTAAGTGGAATGGTGGCTCTACTTGCCTGCTGCTGCTGCTAACCATGATGCTTATTCATTCACTTATTCAACAAATATTTATCACCTATCTACTACACGCATGACAATAGAGAGCGAAAGCACGAGGCACCTGCTGGCATGGAGCTAACAGTCTGGCAAGGGGAAACAAAAGATAAACAAATACACAGTGTGTTAAACAGGGAGGCCATGTGACAGCAGGATGGCGGGTGAGTGGCAGGTTGGTGCACCTTGCAGACAGGGTGGGCAGGAAGGCCTTTGGGAAGGACAATATTTGCCCAGAGACTTAAAGGAAGCGAGGAAGAGTCATGCAACTGATGGAAAAACATTCCCAGCAGAGGGAGTAACGCGTCCAAAGGCCCCATTGAGACAAGTGAGGGTGTGCTCCAGGAAAGGCAAGGAGGCAGTGCGGCTGGAGGGGAGGCAGTGCGGCTGGTAGGCAGGGTCAGAAGAGAGAGGGGGTACAGGTCACCAGGGGCCTTGCAGGCCAAGGAAGGACTTGGACTTTTCTGAGTAAAATGGAAAGCCATCGGTGGGACTGTGGTTTGAACCGACATTCCACACCTCAAACAATTACTGTCTGTAGCTTGTTTCTTTTATTTCTAGGCTCAGAAAATACTACACAGCCCAGATTGCTGGAAGTAGAGCAATGACTTATGATGATAGTATGTTTTATATTCCTACTCTTACTCCAGTCTGTTGTCCTTTGTTTATGCTATGACCCCTTGTTTCTGTCTGATCTCCTGAGGGCAACCTACAATAGATCTTTTACTTGAGATCTGAGGGTGAAGAGTTAAAAAAGCTTCACGAGGGAAGCGGTTATGGACTAAATTGTGTCTCCCTACAGATTTGTAGGTTGAAGTCACTGTATCCGAAGACAGGGCCTATGCAGAGGTAATTCAGGTTAAATGAGGTCATTGGGGTTGGGGCCCCAGGTATCCTCACAAGAAGAGGAAGATTCATCAGGAGTGTGTGCTCACAGAGAAAAGACCCAGGGTGGCCTCAGAGGCAAGGAGGCCATTAGCAAGTCAAAGAGAGAGGCCCTAGAAGACACCAACTCTGCTGCCATCTCTTTCTCAGACTTCCAGCCTCCAAGACTATGAGAAAATCCATTTCAGTTGTTTAAACCATCCAGGCTCTGGTATTTTGTTCCGGCAGCCCTAGCAAACTGACACGAGAGGGTAGGTCCAGGGCTTCATGCATTTATTTCCACGTTTATCTATTCAGACACCGATTCCAGGGTACTCAGCCTGTGCAAGGCACTGTGCAGCTGCTTTGTGTGCATTACTTTATTTAACCTCAGAACAATGCCGTGGCAAGGTTTATGGCCGTCATTTTCCAGATAAAGGAATAGGGGCTTCGTGAGGGGCAGTCAGGAGGGGAAGTGCTGGAGCTTGGATTTAAACGCAAGATGCCTGTGCTTCCTCCATCTTAGAGGTGGGAGAACAGAATCCGGGGACTGCCCTATTTGGGTTCAAATCCTACTCCTGCTGCTTCTAATTATGAACTTTGGACCCCCAGTGTCCATATCTGTAAAATGAGGATAACAAGTGTTTTCTCTTCACTAGGCTGTTATTAGCACTCAACAAGCTAATACATAAAAAACACTTAGAACTTGGCACTTAAATGTTTCTTATCATCACCCTGATGGTAGGTGAAGCCAGACGGGGCTGCTTGAAGGAACTTGAATTTTTTAGGTTGTACAGGGTGTAGAAACCTCCTCATTCTCACATAGAGCTTTGTGAGAATGGAAAAGGCTTCGGGTTTCTTCGGGTAGTTCTAAGAAATAGATTTCAGCTCAGTTTAAAGACCAAAGGAGAGTCAGCAGCCCAGACATAGAATGGCCAGGTTAGGGAGGGAGTGAGCTCTCCATCACTGTCTTGTTAGGAATGCTATGAGGGGGTTCAGGGACAACCCTCATAGGGGGCTCAGGACCACCCCCAGCAGGCTGGTGTGGATGGTTTCTGATGTCTTCTCCCAAAGAGAAGCATCATGATTTTTTTCAATGGGATGAAGATAGGCAGCCAACAGGCCTGGACTGACTGTGTTTTCCTTGCCCAGTATCTCTTTTGTAGCTGAATTGTGTTGCCTTCTGGCAGGGCTTGAACTCACAAGTACACAATAGCCAGTATCCTGCTTTTTTTTTGTTCATGCTATCTGTTTAGCTCCTGCAGGATTTTGCTTTTGGGACTCCCATCCACATGCTTAAACATCCTGTCATCTGGGTTTATAGGGCTGTGAAAAAGGGATCATTAATTAGGGCAGACATGGCTTTCTGATCTTCACTTGTAGGCCCGACTTCTGGTCAGCTCCTCCTGAGAGTGCCACCTTGCTATTCGCATATGAACATATGCAGCTGAGCATACTTGCAATTCTATCTAGAGTCTCTGACGCAGCAGCTATATCTTGCTGTATAAACAGGATATGAAAGCATTCTTAGTGGTTGTGTCCTAAGACAGCCTTTCTTTTTCTTTTTCCTCCAAATATCATACTTTACAGGTGCTGTGTCTGGAAACGCAAACTCACTCCTATGCCTGGAATGTTTACTGCCTCTCCTAGACGGTGCGGAGTGTACTCCTGCCATTGCTCACCGAGAATAACAATTTCTATGTCTGGATGTCAAGACAGTGGACAGGCTTCCGTGTTCAAAGGACTGTTCCATGCAGATAGAGTCACAAATAGACACTCGGGAATGTTGGGCATTCATAGAGCTAACTACAAGACTCCTGTAATGCAACCAGTGACCACGTCTCTGTTTTGTGTGCCCCACTCCTTAAAATACAGGCACGTGCCACATAGCAATGTTTTTAGTCAAAGATGGGCCGTGTATATGATGGTAGTCCCATAAGATATTCATGTTGTATTTTCCTGTCTCTTTCTATGTTTAGATACACAAATACTTGCCACTGTGGTCCAGTTGCCTACAATATCCAGTACAGCCCCATGCTGCACAGATCTGTAGCTTATATGCAGGGGACTACACCATATACCTAGGAGTGAAGGAGGCTGTGCCACCTAAGTGTGTGTCAGTACTCTCTATGATGTTCACATGATAAAGAAATTGCCTAACAGTCCATTTCTCAGAACACATCCCATCATGAAGTGATGACTGTGACTTGTGCTCTTAACTCCTCTAATGTATTCTCCTAATAGTAGCCATAAAAATCTCACACTACAAATGTGATCCATTTTTTTCCAAATGTATACCCTTCAATAATCTCCACTGGCTCTTTGGTTAAGACAGAGCCCCATAATTTATGTCACAGAGGCACACGGCTCACTTAGCTTGATAGCCTGTCTCCACTGGGCCCCCTTCTTGGTCTCTGTGTTTCCACCGCGCTGGCTTTCCTTCAGAATCTTCATTCGCTCTGACCCTTGGGTGATGGAGTCTTGCAGACATGTTCTCCTTTGCCTGGAAAAGCCTCTTTCTCATTCTGTCTAGGTAAGTTCTACTCATCTCAAGTGACACTTCTTTAGGGAAGCTCTCCGAATCTTCCTGTGAGTAACAAAATCCCATTAGACCTCATCCTCATCTCATATCCTCTCCATTGCAGCAGATGCCACAGTGTACAGTAATTTATCAGATTATTTGCTTTCTATGACAGCAGGAGCCATATCTATTTTTTGCCACCATAAATCTATCGCCCAGCTGATATCCAATACATAATAGAAATGTTCTTTATGTGAGTGTTTGTATTTTTTGAATAAATGAATAAGTAAATGAATAACTTCTCTTGCTAGGAGGTTCACTGACTACTGAATTTTTTCCTAACATTTCCCAAAAAGTGACATCCTCATGTGTCAAAAGTAAGGTCCAGAGCAGACTTGCACATGCATCTTTGAAGCCATATTGTTTGCTCCTGCTTGCTTTTCTTACTCATTGTGCTTTTGCAGATGCTTGTGAAGATAAAGGCCCTGGCCCTCTCAACCCATCTTTTCTCCCAGCTCAATCTGCCAGAAGAGAAACAATGACTCAGAAAACTAATGGGCCGGTACCCCTAATGACAGCAATGATTTCACTGCTGGTGATCTTTCTATTAGATTTATAAAATTGAGTCAGAATGAATTGCCTTAGGTCACAATACCAAAGACAAAAAATGGATCCAGAAACACAAATCAAAGCAGCACTGACCAGTGTACGTTACCAGTAAATGTGATATAGGTTGAAAAAGTCACAGAATGAAAACAGGAAGTCCTTTTGATGGGAGCACATCGAAGTGGGAGGAACCTGGGATTGACAATGAGACAGGCTTGGTGTTACCACTGGTGAGGCCTGAACAGAGATACACTCAGAGTAAGGATTGGTGCCACCTTTTAGGTGGCTACCAGGAATGTTCCATTCAATGCCTTTATTCCTTACAATAAACATGAAAAGGAAGCATTGATACTTAACATTGAAAAAGCAGATAGTTAGAGGATAAATAACATTAAGTCATAATTGGAACTCTTGTTTATCTGATTCCAAAACCAAAATCATCTTCAACTAAATATTTCATCTCACCAGTCGTCCCTCAGAATTTTCTCCCGTAAAATGTGAATAATACCATTCAGAACTGTGATGATTACCTCCATGTGATGACACACAGAGAATGTCTGGTGCCCAGTTGGTTGGTTTTTATTAAACATTAGACTCTGTTCTTTCTCTACTGAATTCCTTATGGATTTTATTGGGAACGCCCAAAAAGTTGGTTAGCATTCCCAACTTCTGATTTAACATGGGAAGGTTCAAGAGGGGGACATACTTCCTAAAGCACATACCACTTACTGACACCAACACCACCAGGTTTTATTATATTCTCATTTGACTCCGAGGCACAACAAGATTAGCCAATTTTCCAAGGAACATCTGTGTTCGATGATGGTAAGAATCTGGACTGCGAGTCCAGGATTCTTCCCATCACCACGTCGTACCAAAGTACACAGGGGAGAGAGTGGGGTGATAGACAGAGATTTGTTAAAGGATACAAATTACTTCTAGCTAGGAAGAATCAGTTTTAGTGCTGTATCTACTAACATCTACCACTGTAGGATGACTATAGCTAACAATCATGTAGCTTCAAATAGCTAGAAGAAGGCGATTGAACATTCCCAATACAAAGAAATAATAAATGTTTGAGATGATGGATATAATAATCACTTTGATCTGATCATCATATGCTATATGTATTGAAACATCACTGTGTACCCTATGAATATGCATAATTATTATTTGTCAATTAAATTATATTTTGTAAGTTTCTTACACTCCTCCTCCTAAAAGTACACAAGCCAAAGGTTGATTTCTGGGGCCTCTATTAATATGAAGAGTATTCATAACAACAACTAACTTTTATTGAACTCCTGGTTTGCACTGGGTACCATAGTATATACTTGGTAAGAATTATCACATTCACTCACCAAAGCAACATTTTGATACATGTATAATTTCTCCCCTTGATATAGATGACAAAATTAAAGCCCAAGAAATAAAATGAGTTTCTCTATATTAGGCAAATGCTTTGGCCAATATCTGAATGTAAATTCTTAAGCAAATTCACAGCTACCTTGAAGCAGACACAGGCTCAATAACATGCCATTGAATTCCTAAGTGGTTGACAATGACCTTGATTCTTCCCAGGGTAGTGATACTTTGACCAAAAGCAGCCTCTTTTCAGTCGCAGGATTTGCCCTGTCATTTCAGAGGGATCCAAAGGACCAGCCTTTTCCCCCTAGAACTCTTCCTTTGAGCCCTTGGTATCTATTTTTACCCTGACTGTCGTTTAGTTACCATTTCTGTCTGCACATAAGAATCACCTGGGAAACTTACAAACTAGGATTCCTGGGGCTCACTTCTAGGGACTCTGATGCCCTCGGGCTGTGGTGGAGGACAGCCATGTGTATTTGCCACAGGTGATTCTTAGGTTTTGTGCCTGTGCCTTTCTCTTCTCTACTAGACTGTAGCTTCTTACAGTAGGGATGAGTTTTCTTCATCTTTTAATTGCCCATGTGCTGAGAATGATGACTGAAATGTCGTGGGCAGTCTTATAGGGCAGATTAGAGCCTGGACTCTGGAGTCAGGCAGTCTGAGGACAAACCCTGGCCCATCACATTTTCCCCGGATGGTTTTGTGTAAGTGACTAACCCATTCTGTGCCTTGTTTCCTCATGTGTAAAATGGGGGAAATGAGTAGTACTTACCTCATGACATTTTTGTGAGACTTATGTGAGATAATAGCTATAAGGTACTTAGCAAGGGCCTGACACATAAGGGCCCACCATCAATGCTAGCCAAGTAGGTGGGCGAAAATAGTCAATCAACATGCCTATTTGTGGCTGTCGCTTGACAAGTGAGGTGAGGGATACCCAGAAATAATATGAAGTTCCCTTCATTGAACATTGACCATTTTGCAACAGTACTTTTTTCACACTCATAGCAATACTTTGACATGTTACTGTTAGAGAAGGGAATACGCCAGCTGAGTAATGGAAATTCAACCAGTGGGTGAATGTGAGATTCGTGCTGAGATTAGAACTCGGAGTTGTCTGGCTTCAGAGTCTATTTTCTCACTTTATTACTGAGACATTACATGAACATTCATTTATACATGCATCCATTCATTCAATCCACGAGTATTTTCACCTGCTTACTAGGTGTGATAAACTGTTCTGGCTACAGGAGATACAGGAGTGATCAAAACAGAGGAAGCCTTTGTTTTCAAGTGTCCCACAATCTACAATGGGATGGAACATGCAACAAATGTGTAAACGGACATCTCACAGGTCAGGTAAAGATAAATAACATGAAGGAAAAAATAAAACAGGGTGAAAGTATTTGGTTGCGGGTGAGAGAGTGGGGGAGGGAGCCAGTATGTGCTTGTGACCACTTAGGTAGGAAGGCCAGGAAAGGATTCTCTGATGAAGAAACATTTGTGTGACTGAGGTGATAAGATGCAATTAGATTCTGGATATTCTTAGGCAGTTAAGCCTGGAGAATCTAAGCCACAGAATTGGAAGAAGGATATGAGGAAAAGAAGGAAACTGAGGAAACTCCAGGGTTTTTGGTTTGAGTATTGAGGAAAAGGAAGTTCTCTCTTATTTCCTAAGATGGAGAAGGATGCTGGACAAACAGGAGTTTTTGTTTGTTTGGTTGGTTGGTTTTTTGTTTTTATAGGGAAATGGAGTTCTGTTTTGAGATATCTACTCTGCATCCACTTGGAAATGTGGGTAGGAAGTTGGATGTACAAATCTGCTTTTTAGGTGAGTGGTTGGAGATGGAGATATAAATTAAACAGAAGATCCTTGAGACCCCAGGAGTGGCTGAGGTCACCTGGGAGCCTGTGTAGACTCAGGAGAGGACTGAGTCCCAGGCTCCGAGGTATACAGTCCAGGAGGATGATAAGCAACCACAGGGGAGTCTGAGACTGGTAGTCAGTGAGGGAGAAGGAAACAGAGAGAAAGAGGGACCTTGACGTCAAGGCAAGAAACTTCTCCAGGAAGATCTTGGGAGAGGGGAGCATGTGAGCAGTCATCTGTGCCAGTGCTACTGGGAGCCATAGTGAGAGGAGGCCTCGTAGAAGGTGCCTGCACACGTCAGCGTGGTGGTGATGGGTGACTCTTACCAGAGCAGTTTCAGAGGAGTAATGAAAAGAGCAAACCCCAAAAGAGGAAGTGACAACTGTGAGTGTAAATGACTCTTTCAAGGCATTTTTCTGAAAAGGGGAGCAGGGAATGGGACAGCAGCTGAAGACTGACGAGATCAGTGTTTCAAAGCAGACACTTCCCAGCATGCCAGTGGTCTGCAAAACACCATTCTGTAGCGGGAACAAACATGGTGCTGCTGGGGGAAGAAGCACAGGGTGGTGTGCTTGGGTCGGGAGGGCATGGGATCCAGCTCACAGTGGAGGCTTGGCCTTAGGTGAGAGCAGGGGCATAAATTCAAAAGATATCTTCAGACATAAAGCAACAGCAAACAGTGTGAGATTTCTTCTCACTTAATCCTTCCAATAACCCCTTGAGGAGGGTATTTCTATTTCCATGTTAAAGAAAAACTGAGTTTGCTTCTGGAGGAGACTTTAAATGTGGGTGTGCATTTGTACTAGGAGAGATGGAGGAGAAGATGCGTAGCAGGGAAAGCCGTGGGTGGAGGTGCGTTCGACAGGGGCCACAGAAGGTGGGTGGGTTCTAAATATGTGGAAGGGCCTGAGGAGAGAATTTCAAGCACATGAAAAAAAAGAACTTCATAAACATTTTTTTTAAAGCAGAAAATAGAGTAACGAATCTTTTACCCTGGAACTAGACCGCATATCTTCCAATCCCAGCCTTTGCATTTAACAACTGTGTGACCTTAGAATAATTATTTAACTTGTCTGTGACTCCATTTTCTCAGCTATAAAATTAAGATAGTAATACTATTTACCTTACAGAATTGTTGTGAGGAACACGCACACAAACACACAAATCCAAACCCAAATTTATATGCACACACAGTAGAATTGTGCCTAGTAAATAGTAAGCACCATATATTTTACTTATTATTCCATTAGTATTACTCATGACATAATAAAGGGTTAGAAGAAATATGTAGTTTTCCCTCTGTTTCTCTGTGTGTGTGTGTGTGTGTGTGTAGACTCCTAGCAAGCCCACATTTGGGTGTCATGGGAAGACATTCTGCTTTAAGGCATTCCTCTTCTTGAGGGAGCATGATTGATAGAATATGGATATGTTCGAGCTCGGTGGCTCAGCCTGTAATCCCACGCCTTTGGGAGGCTGAGGTGAGTGAATTGGCTGAGCCCGCGGG
>NW_007256649.1:703744-706733 GCF_000164805.1 Carlito syrichta | reverse complement strand
CTGAGGCAGAAGGATCGCCAGAGCCCAGCGGGTGGAGGCTGCGGTGGCTGGGAGCGGCCACTGCACTCCAGTCTGGGCGACAGAATGAGACTCCAACTCAAAAAAAAAAAGAAGGATTTTTTGAGCATCTACTCAGGGTCAAACTCTGTGCTAAACCCAGAGACTGAAGATAGACAGGGTAGAATCCCTGTGTCCAAGTTGCTCTTGTCCACCCTGAAGACAGATGTGTGGATAGACTGTTTCCATGTAATCTGAAGGCTGTCCTCATACCAGCACTCAGAAGGAAATGTGCCATGTGTTGCCAAGGTTAGGATGCTGAATCTAATTTGAGTAGTTTGGACTTGAGTCTTGGCCTCTTGACTAACCATGGCTCAGGGCGAGTGAGGTGGAGTCAGTATCCTCATCTCTAACACGGAGACACTGGCATCTGATTAGAGATGCTGTGAGGAGCACCTAAGAGGCTCAGGCTCAGCCCTTTGCTCACGGCCAGGTCCACAGGTTCCTGGTGCTGAAGCTGCTTCTCCTTCTCATTCCTCCTTTCCGCTGTCCTTGTGGTTTGTATGACTCATGCAACTCCATGTTTGGAGTTGCTGAAGATGGCTTCCTAGAAAGACCCAAGCTGAGTTTTCAAGGATGAGTAGGGATTTGCAGCACAAAAATAGGACAATGACGATTTTGGGAAAGGAAGGACCACGTGGCAAGGCACATGACCCTTGGCCCTTTAGGAAAAGAAAGCATTCCTATGGGTTTGTTAGATAACAAAAACAGGCATTCCAGTATCTGGTGCCAAATTAGGTCTACCAGAAAGTACCAGGCAAGGTCTACCTCTTTCATTCCTGGATGGTTGTTTTTTCCTTTCTGTCCTGTCTTTTTTTGGGGGCGGGTGGTTTATGATTGGGATTTTGTTTCTCCAATTTAGATTCCATTTCTGTGATGGCTCTTTCCCTACTAAGGGGGAGGGAGTTACGTGTTCCCTTAAGGAAGTCTACAGAGAAGGCAAACCAGTCCAACTGTCTTCTCAAAACTCTACACATCAGTATGATTTGGTTGTTTCTGTTTGTGTCCTCTTATTTCACAGTAAAGAAGAGCATTATAATCAAGTTGGTTCCTTAAAGTATGGATACAGAAAGCTCCCTGATTCACAATGATTAAAAAAACTCACATTCCTGTGGGAGTATATGCTTTTCAGAATTTTTCAAGAATGTTTTAAAAATGTATCCATACAGCTGCCTCATCTTTCATTCAACAAAAATTGATTAAGTACCTATCATGTACCTGGTAGTGTTCTAGTGTTGGAGGTGCAACAGAGAGTAAAATTACATACAGGTCCTTCCACCATAAAGCTTTCAGTGTAGCAGGGAGACAGATATGGACACAACAGTTACATCAGTCTACTCATAACGACAAACAGATAAGTGCTTTGAAGCAAGGAAACCCAGAGTTCTAAGAGCTACTGTCAGCTGAACAGCTGGGTGTCTTCTTTGCTGGAGCTGGGAATTGATGGCTAGAATGAACGGAGGTGGGCAGAGGGGAGAGAGATGCATCCCAAAAGGCTGTGGTCGGAAGGAGAATGTCAAAGAACCAAGGAAGGTCTGTGTGTCAGGAGGCCAAGGTGGGGCATGTTTGAGGCCAAACAGGAACATCAAGCAGAAGTCAGGATCCACAGGACCCTGGGGACCATGCAAAACCACAGAGAGGTTTTAAATGTAAGAGCGTTTGTGTAGGGGTGTGGTAAGGTGATTATATTTTTAAAAATCATTTCCACTGCTATATAGAGAACCAAATCTCCATCTGATGAAAGAAAAAATGTGCTTGAGTGTTAAGAATGAGACAAGGAAGGAGAAAGGAGTTGATATTTGTGAACCACATATTGTTGGTTTATCCTATGTACAAATGTGTTATTATGTATGAGAGGGGATCCAAAAACCCCAGAATTTATTTACAAAAAATTGTGTATTTACTCTTACATGTTTCAACTTCAGTCACCTTCCAAGTACTCCCCATTTGATGAAATACGCCTATCAAGACGTTTTGTCCATTGCTCAAAATAATTTTTGAATCTGTCAATTTTGAAACCATTCAGTACTTCTGCTGCTTTTTGTTTCACCTCTTCCACATCAGCAAAATGTTTCCCTTTGAGGACTTTTTTCATCCAGAGAAATTAAGAAGAAAAAAAAAAAAGTCACTTGAAGAGAGATCAGGTGAATAGGGAAGGTCATACTCTTTTGGTCAAAAACTGCTAAACACTCAATGCTGTGTGGACAGGTGCACTGGCAATTTACCCATCATGAATGGGCAAATGCTTTGAGAGAATCTCCAAAAAAAATTCACTGAAGCCGAGTGCAGCCTCTCGCAACCAGGTTAGCGGGTGATGCAAATGGGTTCCTAAAACAATTACCTAGCGGGGGAAACCTGTACTACAAGGGGCCTGCCCCCTAAAAAATATTTCAAGGTTTTTTGTATCCCCCTTGTAGAATGTGCTGAGATAACGCGTCTGATACGGTAAATACAATATCAGCAAAAGCTGTTTATTATTTTTACTAATATTATTGTCACCCTGTGTATGCCATTCTGAATGTATTTTTTTGCAACCACCCTAGGAAATATTATTACTCATATTTTACAAGTGAGGAAACTGAGACTCAGAGAGGTTAAATAACTACTCAGTATCACCCCCACTGAAAGCACATGATCTTCCTGCACTGAAAAAACAGTGTCAAAGCAAAGGTGAAAAGACGATGACTCTTTCCACTCTAAAAAGTCCAGAAAATGTTGAGGATCTTGAATTTGTTCTATAACTGCTCTTTTAAAAAAAAATGTGCCAGGCTCTGTGGCTCAGCCTGTAATCCCGCGCTTTTGGGAGGCTGAGGTGAGTGGATTGCCTGAGCCCGTGGGTTTGAGACCCGCCTGGGCAGTGAGACCTCATCTCTACAATAAATCAAAAAATCAGCCAGGCATGGTAGAGCATGCCTGTAATTCCGGCTACTTG
>NW_007256649.1:676805-703574 GCF_000164805.1 Carlito syrichta | reverse complement strand
CCCGGCAGTTTCCCATTACTGCCAATTCCTTTCTTGCAGTATTATGATAATTGTTCAGGGTCCACTTATGAATGAGAACATGTGGTACTCTGTTCTTTATTTCTGTGATAGATCACTGAGTATTATAGACTCCAAATCCAACCAAGTTGCTGTGAAGTTCATAATTTTGTCCTTCTTTATGGCTGCATAATATTCCATCATGTATATGTACAATTTTTAAAAAATAATTGCTCTTAAGAGATTGTTTGGGTCCTTTGTATTTATATGTGTTTCACAGAGATATTCACATATTAAACTTTCTCTAATTTTTCAATTAAATAAAATGTGATATTCATGGCCATAATGTTTCCAGAATAGACCACAGTGTGACATGATTACTAACAGTAACATAAACTCTCAGGCTCATTCTGGAATATTTTTCTCCTCAGACAAACTTTAAACTAGCACAGCTCATTTTTGGTGGCATGGTTGCTATGTTTGAGGAAACCCCTTGCTCAGTATGGTATAATCAATAAAGCGTGAATGTCTGAGAAAACACATGGGCATGGGACTCAAAAACAGCACCTGTCGTATGTGGAACTTTATGAAGAACTGTACTCTATTATCACCTTCTCTTCCCATCATCCACAGCAGCAGGTTTTTTGAATTCCACGTTATCGATGAAATTGGGCATGGAACGATGGGTGGCTTGGTACTGCTTGTTTGGCAGGCCACTCAGACCCTTCTTGCCATGCCCGAGGCTGCCCTTGTGCTGCAAATGTTTGACAGGTGCCATTCTTACCCACTGTCTTTGTTAGGTTTACAGCAACTTTAAATGCATGTTCCCCCCACCCCCACTCCTAAATCTGGTGATCGTGGGTGAAACAAATTATTTTGATGTGAGCAAAATGGGGTTTCCATTTTCATGAGATAAACCAGTTAAATTTAGTTTTTGCAAAACAGTTAAAAACATTTCTTGGGGTAGGGGTGCTTTGGTCTACATGATGAGGACTTTTTTTTTTTTAGTTTGAGTAACATACAAAACAGCAACTGAATAGACCAAATGTTTCCATTCTCATGGTCTAAGCATTTGAGGAGAAGATGGGGGAACAGCCAGAAATATCAGAGTCATTCAGGCGGCTTCCCCATGGGTGTAGGTTCTTTTGCATTTGAAAAATTCAGAAGATTTTGGTCCATACCACTCTTTTATCTCTTCCCTCCCCTCAATGTATTTAGGGACTTACTAGTTTTCTCTCCATGAGGGAGAAAATGTTTCTCAGTGGGTCGTTTCCTTCAGCCACCAATACATTTTTAAGGGAAATTAAAAAATCTATAAGATCTTGATGTCTACAGAAAATACCATTCTCAGTTCAATTCAAGGGTGACCCCAAATGCCTACTTGCTTTTTCTGGGGGTACCGATTGAAAAGTACCTTATGGTCTAATATATGCTTCCTTCATTTTATACACACAGTACCTAATCCCAGGCTTCTATTCTGAGGATGACAAACTAGGGTGGGTTTTTAGGATAGGCTGGTCACCAGCTTGGTGCTGGGAGAGTGTGGCTGGATCTGAGTTATGGGCACGACATTTCCCCATCCTTAGCCCTCTTCCATCAATTACCGCTTGTAGGACAAGCCCTAATGCTGAAAAATGTCCAGTTGCTTTCTTTGCACTGTTCTTTTTCGAGAATGTGTCAGAGCTAAAGAAACAGGCAAATCACATATGGAAGGTACACAGCCAGCTTCTGGTCATGGAAATGTTGCATCTTGCAGTGCTTAGTTGGAGGGGCACAGCCTGAATGTTTCACACACACACACACACACACACACACACGCACACACACATGTATGCAAGTCAGGCTGCAGAGGAGGTGCTCAGAAGGAACGGGAAATAGAGCAGGTGTGCAAGGCTCAGCTTGCCTGCCCTTAAAGCATTCACCAAGGACCCCCACACATCGCATTTCCTGCAAGTGCTGAAAGCTGTGTGCTTACTGCTCCGCAACCCAAGTACAGAACCAATGAACCAGTTCAACAACCAACACTCCTCAGTGGTGTAGTAGGCTAATTCTATTTTGCTAATTGCTTTCTTGGGCATGCACCAAGTTATTAAACAGACAGTGACAAAACAGAGAGCTCAGAGAGATGTATGTGGCAGCACCTATTGAATTGTTTGTTTTCTGAGCACTAGTTCCAATGACTTGCTTGCACGTTAGATGAAACAAGGGACATTGGTAAAATATTTCTGAATTATTTTCTAATCAGTTGTTATCAGGCTTGAGATTACCTTTGCAACATTATCTTGCTCTTCAGAAAACACTTCCCTCTCCTTGTACAAGACAGACCGATTTTAGAGGCAGATCTAAGTCTGTCGGATACAAGCTTTTGCCAGGAACGACAGTCATCTAGTAGCTACAGAGAGCAGCAGCCACAGAACCTGTAGGAAGTCAGACACCAGCCCACTTTCCCACCCACCAGACACTCTCCCTCTCTGGTCTGTACCTTCTGTGTGGCAGCTGGAGGAGAGGATGGTATTCGGAGGTCTGAAGATGTAAGGCAGGTAACGAGAAAAGCATTTCATCTTCCAAATAAAAAATAAAAATCTACATAAAAAACCAGTCTCCTGAATCCATGGGATTCCCTCGGCCTCTGCAGCTGGCTACATCACCAGGATGTTTATGTCGGTTCTCTCCCAGGTCTGCAGAGCCCGAGGAGGAACTGGAGCTGGGTCCCATTTCGCCATCGGCGCCAGGAAGCACTGCCTTACATTTCTGCATGCAGCTCAAACTCAGAAGCCCCCAAGCAAGTGGGATGTAGCCTCTTCATTGGCTGGAGCTCCTCTGAGCAGGATTTGCTGAGTAAGTCAGTCCTGGCTGTAAACACACGCTGTAACGCTCTGCCTGAAACCTCTACCTTTTCCCGTGTGGTCAGCTTCTTTCTCAGCAAGAGAAATCCAGCAGGATACGGGAGTCATGAGGATAAGTGGCCATCTCTTATTTAGCTGAAAGATCAGATGAAACAAAGACAGCATAGTGTTCCGCCCTGGAGGGGGATGGCTGTTAAAACGAGCCACCGTGATGCCATGGATCTCAGGAATATTAAAGTACAGTGCAATGAAATGAGTCTCTGTCCTTGCTTAATCTAGATTGAGTCCTAGTTTTTTTTTTAATACTAAGGCCCAAACAATAGGACCATTTACCATTTAGGTGAAGCCAAAAGTGGGGTTGATAGCGGGTGACAGCAAGCTAACACAGACAGATTCTGTGCTCCATGACCGCTTTTCTTCCTGCCAGCCTCAGCAGTGTGGCAGTAACTTAGTCCTGAGTTATCCACTCTCTAGATACAAAACCACAACACAAGAACAGAGACAAACCCAAAGAACTGCCCTTCCTAACCTGCAAGCCCTGATGGCACACGAAAGCACAGAAAAAGTAAGTTGACCCAAGGACCGCGCCACCTTACCAACTCCCACTGAGATTTCAGATGAGAGTGAGGTTGATATTATCAAAGAGCACAGCCCGTTCCCAAGTACCAGTCATGTAGGATGGAGGTTTGGTTTGGTGTGGGCCCATGAAGTGATCATGACTCTGGAACCTTATCACTGCAAGGCCAGCAAGTGCAGTGCCTCTCTCAGCCTGGGGTTTGTGAGTCTGTCAAAGACACTATTGTGCAGAACGAAGAGAAAGGGGCAGATATCACTCGTGCTGCATTCCGAGGCGCAAGGAAGTGATTTAAGTGTCAGTAAAAGAAGACCCATATTTCCCTGAGTGGTATTTTTAAAAAATAAAATTTAAAATAAAAGTGTGCCTTGGATATCTGGCAGAATAATCTCTAAAGCCTTCACGGGCCCTCCTCTTTACAAAAATGCTTGCTTAACATTGGAGAAACATGCTGGACCTCCCAGGAGAGAAAAGACAGAAAGTAATTGTAGTGTCAGGGCAGGCCACATTAATGCAAATCGACTCTGCCACCAACGTGCTACCTCTCTGACTTTTGGACTATGATGACATAATGACAAACAGAGCCAGACCATTCAGTCTGGTCATAATCATATGGCCTTCTTAGACCCCAGGGCCTGGCAAGTTAGGGCCATGCCAAGTAAGGTGCTATGGAAACAATGACTAAGTGGTCTGGTTTGCTTGTGCGGGTCATTCAGACTCACCACAGAAGAGCATTCCCTGGGATGTTTTCCTAAGAGACACCTCTCATATGATCTCTGGCCAGCAATAAGGCAGAAGGGGAGGAGTGTGGGTCTGGGGTCATTCTGACTCCAACAGTTTGAATCCCAGGGCATTCACTTGCTGGTTGGGTAGATATTAACACAACTTTAACATCCATTGGCCTCAGTTTCTCCAGCTATAAAATGGGCACAATAACAAGATTTCCCTTGCATATTCTTAAAAGAAGTGAGACAGTAAGGCCAACATCTGGCACGTTGTAGGCACTTTGAGATGGAGCAGGGACTCCCATTTGGAGGTCCGAGAGCCCTCCAGCAAAAAAATAAAAATTTAAAAAACTTTGAGTTTTCTCAAGGAAGATTCTAGGCACCTAGCCTACCCTGAAAAGTAAATGAGCAACTTAGTAAACAAAAAGGTAGTAATAGTTTAAAACAATAGCCAAGAAAGTTAGGGTCAAGAGATGTTGGGTTCCCCTATAAAAACTAAAGATAACATCTGAACATATGTTCCCGAGTCATTTTCCAGAAACCCAGACCCCCACTGAATGGATCCTCTGGCACATGGACCTCAGATAAGGGGGAACTGAAGTCTGGACTCTGACCACCCCTCTTTCTTCTAAATTTGTTCCTGAGGAGTCTGAAGGGAGTTACGCCCACAAGCCAGAGTTAATATTCCTTTCCGCTAATCCTCAATTTTTAAACACAGATTCTGTTCCTTAACCAGTTGTAAATCATGAAATCTCTGAATCTCCCTAGGTCCTATAGCCCCTCCCTGCTTCAAAAGGTCCCACCCTGTTTGACCCAAACAATGTGTAACTTCCATGCATTGACTTACGATTTTGCCTGTAACTTTTGCTTTCCTCAAATTTACCCTTGCCTTTAAAACTCTTTACCTGAATGCCATCAAGGGATCAGGATTTAAGCATAAGCTGTTTGATTCTCCCTGCTGGCACTCTACAAATAAACGCCTTCCTTTTTACCACGACAAAACCTTGGTATGTGTGTCTTGGTCTTACAGTTCTTGGTGAGTGGTGAGCGGATCCTAGTTTGGTTCTGGTACAACTTGATAAACTACTAGTGTTGCTGTCATAGTTGGCCTTCTCTGAGCTTCTGTGGCCATACACCCATCTCAGACCCATCCTCCGCGGAGGGAGTGTGCTTAAGAGGAGTGACCCTGCAGTTAGACAGTCAGGGTTTATTAGCCTTTGATACTGACTTACTGTGTGGTCTTGGGCAACTTATTGAACACCTCTAAGCTTCATTACAGGTCTAATAAGGATGATAAAAGAATCTCAAGTGATATTTTGAGGACAAAATAGGATGGTTCATATGAAGGGTTTAGCACCATGTCTAACACATTCTAAGTGCTTCTTAAGTTTAATTATGACTATCTATAACAGTAGTGTCAGTCCTCAATCACAGAATATTATTGTATTTACTTACCTATCTTATCTAACAATGAAAGCGCAAACTTCTTGAGGGAGAGATCAAGGTCTAATTCCTCTTTGTATTTCTAGTGCCTTACCCTGTGCCTGGAACAAAGTTGATAGTAAATATTAGTTGAGAAAATGAATGGATGGATGGATAAATCGATGCACGTGGGCAAAAGCTTCTGGAAGATATTTTTTACTTGTATGTGTGTGAGGGTCCTTCACAGCACAAACAAAGTGGGTTTGACCCTACCCTAAACCTGGAATAGATCGTCAAACAAAGGCATGGAATGGAATTTATACATAGGTAGATATGCTTCGATGTTAATTGGATATTTCAGTCTTAGATTACAGTAGGAACTTAGAAAATACCTTCTGAGTCGATAATAGGCTCTCAGCAAACACTTCTTCAGTGAAAAAAGTACTCCCTGATGATCTTGCCCACAGTTATCCTCAAAGAACTAAGCAAAAACTAAACCAATGAAAAAAAGTGTCCTCTGTTAAAGCAAAGGACTGTTGGAGTTAGAACCCAAGCCCCAAATAGTCCACTCCAAGCCAACCAGTACCTCTTGACCTCAATTGAAAACATTTTCTTCAATCCACATTTTAAATGACTGATTTAGCGTCAGACCTATGTACTCTACCTCCCCATATGCAGAATGGGCAAGGGGCAGGGAGAAGAAATTTGGAATTTCCTTGGGCAGGTAAATCTGCCACAAATAGTTTGTCCTACACTATTTAGCTGTCTGAGTGTGCTTTTCCATCTACTTTTCTCTTTGATTCTCTCAACAACCCCATTTTACAGAAGAGAAAACAGACTGGGAGAATGTAATAACATATCCAAAGAAGATCACTGTTCCAGCCCTGGAATCACTTGATAAGCTCATGAAGAACACAGACAACCAACCCCTAAGACAATTAACACAGATTCTCTGGGGGATAACAAGGAGACTCTCACTTTAAGGTTTGCGAACCTCTGGAGTAAGAAATTTAATTTCATGCTTTCTCTTGACGAGTCTAGCTAACAGAAAGTTTTCCAAGCACCCTCGTCCTAAATCTTATACCTCATAATTTGACTCCAACAATTGGTTACCACTCTGATGATCTAACAGGCATTAGACTGAATGATGGGGATATTTGATATAGAATGCCATCCCCTGCTCTAAAGGAGTGCATACTTCAGGAAAAAAAGAGATTGTTTAATACTCAACTAATTTTAATTAATACTCCTTCATATGAGTTTTAATACTCCCTCATATGGGCTATGGCAGAAAGAAGGGGATCTGAAAAGATTACTTGGGATTGTAAAGGCCCAAATGTCAAAGTTAGAGATCCATGCGTTTGTACTGGGCATTATTTACAAAAACTCTTGTCCAAAGGCAATTATCTTATGAGGAGGCACAGCAAATGCAAGGTTAGCAGTCCTACACTCCGCAAATGGAACCCTTAATGGCATCACGAATGAGAGCAGGGTCACTAGGAGAGGAGGGGGTGTTTGTAAGGAGAGGGGGTTCTAAGGCAATCGTGGTGATGCTGGAGGGAAGGCCCAAGAGCAGAAGGAGGTCTCTGAAAGGGACACAGGGACACCAGAAGCCTAGGAGGACAACTAGATAACGGCAACCTATTTTAGATGCCATGCAAGAAGACCCTGGAGACTGGGAGAGAGCTCAGAGACAAGAAACTCCCCCAAGTAGTTTTCACATCCATCAAGTGGCAAAAAAGCAAGCCACGGGGAGTTTCTTGAGTGCTGTGCTGCGGACCAGGCTGCTCCCAGCTTTTGCTTAGACCAGCTTCTGAGGAGAGCAGAGCATCGCTCTGCCTGACGAGACCTGCGGGAGCCCCCAGGGCCTCCCAGCCACCAGTCCTCACTGCTGCCCGTCCTGCTGTTGACTCTCACTGAAGCCCAAGGCTTATGGGAACGTTACTTGGATCATTCTCTATTTTGACTGCCTCCTTCGGGAGAAGGTTCATCATTACAGCTTTCCATTTTGCTAAGAAGGAAACTAAATCCTAGGAAAAAATTAGCTTATGTAAGATCAGTGGGGATGAACCTGCCCAAGTTTTTACTCTCAAGTCAAAGCACATTAAGTTCCTATCCTTTCTTCAAGTCTTAAGTGAAATGCCGTAATTCCAGGGGGAGGTTTCTTAATGCCTTAGACTGAGTCAAGCCCCCCCGCTACAGACTCCCAAACACCATCCTCTCCTTTCAAAACGCTCGCTCATTAGTGAATGTGTTTATTGAGCATCTACTAACACCAGGCACAAGGCGTGGTGCTGAGGAATCAATAAGAAACAAGACAGATGACACATCTGCTTTCTTCTTCAGGGGCAATAATCACACCTGTGGTGAGGATTAAGTGAGGTAATTCAGTAAAGGTCTCAGAATTCTGCCTGGCAGGAAGTAAGTGCTATTCAATGACTTTAATAATTGCAGTTTTGTATCTGACACCCTGGCCAGACTCTAAGTTGCAGGAGGGTAAACATTAGACTTTTCTCTGTTGAATTCTGTGTTCAAGGTTCACTGCCTGAAGAATATAATGGGAGTTGGACTGAATTGAGTTAAACCATTTCCATCACTCCCCCAAAATCCTCCAGCCAGTGTGTGAAATCCACAACTTGGTAGATTCTGATCTGAATAAAAGAGGCCTCCTTTGTGGTTGGTTCACGTATCCAATCATTCATTCTTTCTAGCAGCTATTAAATGCTAGGTGCTCTTCTAGGTGTTGGAGATAGCAGCAGTAAATATTAGGTTGATGCATAAGTTTGTAGTGCTTGGTTTTGGCATGGCAACACTGCAGTGCTGGGAATTTGTTTATTGTTTGTCATTTGGAGTGACGATTTGGGCTTGTGAATACACCTTGCATTTTGCAGAACCAAAGAGCGTTAGTGCTATTTGTGGGCTAAAGATAAAGTGTCAAGTGGAAAAAAAGAACACTTCAACATTCTTCTTTATAAGTTTAACAGAGGAATAAGGGCAGCGGAGGTGGCTCAAAACGTTTGTGCCATGTACGGACAGAATGCCATCCAGGAAAGCACGACAAGATAATGGTTTTGTTGTTCCAAAGGGGGCCACTTTGACCTGAGTGATTCTCCACATTCAGGAAGACCATCGGGCTTTGACAAAGACCATTTAAACACTTTAATCTATGATGATCCACATCAGTCAACCCGAGAATTGTCAAATGTGATGAACTGTGACCAGCCAACCATTGTGTGACATTTACATTTCATAGGCAAGTGAAAAACACTACAAACTTAAGCATGAACCTAATCATACATGCACGTCTAGAGCACTGAGCATATATTCTCAAAGAGGAAGTGAGACAAGAAACAAGCAAGCATTACATCAACCAGCTTGTCTCAGATGATGAAAAGCAGAATGAAGGAAATAAAGTGGGGCATGGGGCAGAGAGTGGCTGCTTTGTTCTGATGGTCAGGGAAGGCCTCTTGGAGGAGGTGACATTTGAGCTGAGGCTGAAAGACAAGCTGCAGGCCAAGGAATGGTTTGGCCCTCTCATTCACTCCATCATAGCCTGCAATTTACCTTCACAGTGATTTCCTCTTCTAATTTAACTAACTACTTAATGACGTCTAAAACAACAGTTTATTCACAGTTTATGCACTGTGCTGCACTGCTTTAATATAAACTCAGCAGGGCACGGACTGTGTTGTCTTGTTCACCCATCACATCCCCCAGACCCAGCACAGCAGTCAGGAGTGGCTTGATTGACACTTGTGACCGGCAGTCTGGGCCGATTCTTTTGCCAACACTCCTGGCGAGTGACTAAAGCAGGAGAGCGGTGGACAGTCACAGACAAGACTCAAGAAGCCTTGGACGATGGAGGCTCCACTCAGAGCAGACACCGCATGCAGCCAGGGAAGGAGAAACGTCCAAGGGACCACAGGGGGGTTTTTGGCTCTCACTAAAAAGACTATGGAAGGAAACGTGTAATAAAGGCAAGCATGTCTTGCGCCAAAATTTATCTACAACTCTCACAGTACCCATAAAAAGCAGATAAATAACCTCTCCTAGTTTGTAAGGAGAAGTCGGAACAAGAACTTTTTTTGGTTTTAAGCCCTGAAAATAAGATTTGATTTTAATAGATAATACAGTCTCACACCATAATGGTGTTTCTGTCAACCATGGACTGCAAGTATGACTGTGGTCCCATAAGATTGCAACGCCATACTTGTACTGTATCTTCTCCATGTTCAGCTGTGTTTAGATATACAAATACCACTGCGTTATGGTGGCCTATGGTATTCAATACAGTCTCACACGGGGCAGGTGTATTGCCAGGGATAAACAGGCTGCACAATACAGCCTAGGTATATTGTAGGCAACATCAGCTAGGTGTGTGTAAGTACTCTTACGATGTTCACACATGACAACATTGCCTAAAGGCACAAGTCGTCATAAGAGCAACCACCAAGTTTGCGTTCCTCAGAGTTCTTAGGTTCCAGTCACTCTTCTAAGCACTATACCAGGAACATCTCACTTGATCCTCCTGAAAACCCTTCGGTAACGTTAATATCACTATTTCATCTGTTTATAGTTGAGGAAATTTACACAGAGAGGTGAAATAAATGGCGATGCAAGCGTTTTCTGATGTACTTTGCACACACTGCCCTGGCCACTCCAAGCTCCTCCATAGTCTAATGTAGGACAGAACACCAAGAATCATAACTAAACCACTGAATCTACTTACTTGGAACTTGTGAGTATTTGATTTGGGCTTGAAAAATTAACTTCTGACCTATTTGAAAGAAAGTGTTTGCCAATGACTACCCTAATTGCATAGAAAAATGTGACCACATCCTCCACATGTCCACTCATCAATACTCCAGAGATCCAGTGTGCATGGCAAGTTCCTAGAGCATGTTGCCAAGGGCTGCGGGTAAAGGAAATGTATAAGACACAGAATGTAAAGATGAGTAATGGGGGGAGGGAGAGAGAGAGAGAGAGAGAGAAGAAGGAAGAAGGAAAGAAAAAGAGAGAAGTAACTAAGTAATAAAAATATGAATATTACAGAAGGGCTAAAAGAGAGTAACAGATAAAGTACAGAGTAGAAAACTCTCACAACTAAATGGAACACTGGAACAGATTCTAAGAAGACTTCCTGGAGGTGATAGCATCTGTGATGGGTTTTGAAGAACAGGAAGAATTTGAATGTGTGGAGATGTAACTGGGAAGAGCATTCTAGTAAGAGGTTAGCAACAATAGTTTGGCTATGACAACTGAAATTCACTCTTTCTATTTATTCTAAATTAATGGAATTATAAAACATTATAAATACATAAGGCAGATTTCAACTGCTGTGTTTGGGCTATGCACTAATTAACTCACATTTGGGAATAGTGGACTTCAACCTCCTTTCTTGTCCAAGCAGGACAAAAGACAGCCCAGTTGTTCCGAATATACAATGCCTCAAAGCCTCCAAAGAAGAAAACATTCCAAAGTAAATCCAGCATGCATTTCCTGTTCCTCAGAGGAATTGTCCCATCTGCTTCCTTCCTAGACATCTCTGCATTTTAATAAACCACGGATATTATGAAAAGGAACCAATATGTTGATATAATCATAATATTTTTAAGGATTTTTTGACTGTGCTATCTCTTCTGACCATAGAGCATTCTCCAGGACTAGGCAGCCTGTTTTCTTTTGAACAGATAAGAATGTAAGAAGATTTTGAAGCAACCTATCACATGAATTCAGGGGCATGGTCCTAGTTTTCTGACCCGTGGGCTTACCCCTCAGAGATACAGAAAAGGCATTTGAGTGATTGGGTTTAATGCCCTACCAAGAAAACCCTTTTAACCTAGTTTCCCCCCTTGATTCTGAGTGGCCGTAACAGTAAATCTCTTAGGAGCCAGCAGGAGAGAAAACATTCCACCTGTTGTCCTGGCAGTAAGGAGCAAGGCGTGACATTCAGCGAGACCCTTCCCCAAGAGTGAGGCCCTTCCCCAGGTGAGACAGTACACGCTGCAGCCCATAGTGTCTACTTGGCCTGCAAAGCATTTCGTTTTCTAATTCAAACTTTGTGCCTCTAAGCAGGGCACGTACTCACCAGTCCTTCTACATCTGGATTATATCTGGAGGGATTTCCACATTATGGCTCCTCTATCATTTCTGTCTGTGAGTTTACTTTACAGCAAGATTTCTCACCATTGACATTTTGGATCAGGTCATGGTTATTTGCAGGGGAGGAGGCTGTCCTGTCCTGTGCATTGTAAGATGTTTTGCAGTGTCACTGTCCTCTAGCCAATAAATGCAAGTAGCACACTTCCCATCCCCCAGTCTTGACGATAAACAATGTTTCCTGACATTTGAAAATGTTCCCCTGGGGGAGGGCAAAAATTACCCTCCCACGACCCCAGATTGAAAACCACTGCTTGGCAACAGCATGGCCTCAGAGCCCTGTGCTGTGAGCATGGCTGCGTTACTTGCCCATAGGCACAGAACGTGGGCAGATAACACTGATTAGGCAAAAGGAGAACTAAAATCTGACTATAAGTCTGCATACCTTAGCTTCCCCACCTTGAGCTCCCACCGGTCCGGTTATAAATCTTAGGGAATTATATTTGTAAAAGTGTTTTGAAAAGTTAAAAATACAAGGCTGTTGCCTTTGGTCTTACCTAGCTCTTTAGGCAGCCACATTGAAAATGCAAAGATGGTACAATTGAAAACTGGCACATTGAAAAATGGCAGCTCTATTCTACAATAAATCACTTAAATTTGAAAGAATTCCACCAGCCAAGTATGCTGACAAAGAATTGAACATCACAGAGATGTCACTCTTACCACTAGAATGAATTTTCCTAGAGTGTCTTGTCTTATTGGTATTTCTTACAGTTTAGAAACCTGGTATTCTTTTATTTATTTCATCACACATTAATTCAATAAATATTTGTCAAGCACTGCTATGTGCCAGGCATGGTGCTGGGCATGAAGGATGCCTACACAACTTGTGGTTGTAGGCAGGCAAGTAGTTGTTGTAGATCTGTCAAATATGGCCCTGTCTTCATGCAGAGTATGGTCTAGCAGAGGAACCACGTAAGAAGCAAGAAAATTATAATGCATTTGGGAAGTGCATGATGGAAATCATCCAGAACCTCCTAGAAGGACCACTGAGCCTGAGTTCAGGGTCAAGGAAGACCTGCTAGGGAAAATGAAACCAAAGCTGAACTCTGATTGATGAATTGGAGATTGCCAGAGAAAGAAAGAGTGACAGATTTTTCTGGCGAAGACAGATTTTTCAGAATGTGTGCAGTACTGGAGGTGAGGGATGGGGCATCAGAGGACACGTGGTGCCCAGGGGACACAGGAAGAACAGACTGAGGCTGGGAGCATCCTGGAAACAATGCAGCCTCCTGAAGGCTTTAGAGAGGCAAGTGGCATGTTTGCACATTAGAGACACTTTTTTAGTAAATGGAAGATTCTAGACACTATTCTACAGTGTGGAGAAGAGACTGGAGGTGTTCAACAGCAGAAGGAGTTGAGAGAGTGACCTGTTGGGGAGGAAGAAGGACACATGACCGAGTGACAGAGAACGTAAGTGTGTTCAGGGTAGTGAGCAAGGCAGGTCCAGAATGTCTCTCCATGCTGGAGTGGGCTTTTGGGGGAAGTAACTGGAGCTGACTACAGCCAGTGCTATCAATAACAGGGTTGAAACACATTCGTGGGGCCCTGGCTGAGTACCAGGCCCTATGCTAAATGCGAATGAGAATTATCTCATTTAAATCTTGCAACATCCCTGTGAGATAGGATCTATTATTCTCAGGACATCAAGGCTCAGAATGACCTGTTCAGGCACACATACCTGGTAATGACAGGGTCAGGATGTAAACCCAACAGCCTGACTCCAGAGCCCGCTCTCTTAACTACCACGATAGCCATCATTAATTCACTCCAGCGCTTGCCTTCTGAGTTTAAATCACAGATCTTCCAGTGACTAAGGATAGTTCTGGTGGAAACATTCAGTCCTTTAAGCTCTAAATCTAATCACCTTAACCAAAATCAGGGTATTAGAGGGCTTCCTTCACAGAGCTGCTAGAGGGTTTAGGTTAGTGCTAATACCCAAAATGAGAGGGCAAGCTGTGCTGTAAAGACTTTACATATATCAGCTCGTTTAACCCTCACAAGGGCCCCTGAAGTAGTGTTAATTATCACCCCTGGACAATTCCCTCGGGTCCCCTCCCACTATGGTAACTTTTCTGTCCTGTCAATAAACCCTACTTTCCAAAAAAAAAAAAATTTATATATATATATAAATATATATATAAATATATATATATAAATATATATATAAATATATATATATAAATATATATATAAATATATATATATAAATATATATATAAATATATATATATAAATATATATAAATATATATAAAAATATATATAATATATATATATATACATACACACACACACACACACACACACATATATACATATATATATGTTATGTTATCGCTATGTTACAGATGAGGAAACTGAGACACAGATGGATTAAATGCCATACTCAGAGATACGTGGTTGGGATGTAAACCGAGGTGAACATTTCTGGGGTCTGTGCATTTCACCATGTGTCACGCTGCCTTTACTGCAAAGAAATGAGTCTCAGAAAGGGCTGGACAGACCTAGAGTCTGGTACTTGGGATGTTGTATGTGCTCAATGCTCAATGCTGGCTAGAATTTGTATTCAGTGTTGAGTGTAATGAGTTTTCAGTAAGTGTCGGGCACTGTGTTAGGCAAACAAGATAGACATGACTTCTGTCCTAATGCCTTTTTGGACCTCTAGAAAGCCGTTTCTAGTTATGGTTTTTCTTTTTTTATCATTAAACCTCCTCTGCCTACAAAAAGTCTGGAAATGTCAGCGGTTTACAAGTAATTCTTCAGAGGAGGCCAGGGAGCCAGGCTTCACACAACTCACGAGCCAACACACAGCACCAATAATGTGCTCAACCTGGGGGTGGGCCAAAAGCCTGTGCTGGGGCCCTTGGAGGGTTGCTGCTGTCTCTCCTGTCTATTCCTGCATCTAGTCACCATTGAGGTGAGGAAAACGATCGGCTGGCCCAATGGAGTCAACAGAGTTGAAAAACTCTAATATTCACTTAGTAGCCAGGAGGTTTTGTTTTCTTTTCTTTTTTTTTTTTTTTGAGTTGGAGTCTCACTCTGTCACCCAGACTGGAGTGCAGTAGCCGCTCCCAGCCACCACAGCCTTGACCTGCTGGGCTCTGGCAATCCTTCCGCCTCAGCCTTCCAAGTAGCCGGAATTATAGGCATGCGCTACCACACCAGGCTGATTTTTTGATTTATTGTAGAGATGAGGTCTCGCTGCCCAGGCGGGTCTCAAACCCGCGGGCTCAGGCAATCCACTCACTCAGCCTCCCAAAGGCGCGGGATTACAGGCGGAGCCACTGAGCCCGGCGGTTTTGTTTTCTAATTGACAAAAGATTGTATATATCTGTGGTGTACAACACGATGTTTTGAAATATGTATACACCATGGAATGACTAAATCAAGCTAAGTAGCATATACATGACTTCACATATTTATATGTAGTGAGAACACTTAAATTCTACTCAGCACTTTTCAAGAACACAATACGTTGTTATTAACTATGGCCACTATGTTGTACAATAGATCTCTTGAACTTATTTTTCTTCTCTGACTGGAGTTTTGTATCCTTTGACCAACATCTCTCCAGTCCCCACCTTGCCCCAAGCCCCTAGGATTCACCACTCTAATCTCCACTTCTGTGAGTTCGACATTTTTAGATTCCACATAGGTGAGATCATTCCATGTTTGCCTTTCTGTGCCTGGCTCATTTCATGTAATATAATGTCCTCCTCTAGGTTCATCCATGATATTGCAAATGACAGGATTTCTTTCTTTCTTTTTTTTATTTTTATTTTTTTTAATCAATATTTTTTATTATGATATTGTGGGGTACAGTTAAGGGTTAGGTATACAAATATGCTTCGTTCAGGCACCCTTGTTGATAAGAGGTATCTCCCCAGATTTCTTTCTTTTTTAAGGCTGATTAGTATTCAATTGTTTTTAACTGGAAAGGATATCACGGAGCTATTCTAAACCCATAATGTCTCCAGAAAACCACAGTGGTGGGAACATTACGTGGAATGTAGAAGAGTAATATTGAGTGTGTCCCTTGTCCTTTCTGCCTCCCAGCTCCACCATCTATAAAATGGGGAGATTAGAAAAGATTCCCACATTTCCTCCTAACTCCAATATGCTATGAGTCTGACTGTTTAAATCACATAGTTACCTATTTGCTCATTGACATCCTGTGAGCAAATGACTTGTGATTAGGTATATAAGACGTGCCAATAAACTCTTCACGATTGTCAATAATGCAGAGGCAACTAGCTATCTATAATTTTCTTTCAACTGCTCTGGCATTCTGTTGTTGGTAGAACTGGAGCCTAGGATCCTCTACAGATGTTTACTATTCTTCCCAAAGGTGAGGCATAGCTTTGTCTGCAGCCAAGTGTAAATAATCTTTTTAGTAAACACATGGATCTGATGACCACTTTAAACTCATTTAGCAGTGAGCTTAGTAAACTGAGATATTAAGATTAAAGATTAAGTTTAAAAATAAATAATGATCTGAGTGACAGATGACAAGCCATTTTATTTTCTTGTAACCTATGTTTATATCGGCATCACACCTAACATTTACTTAGCATTTACTCTTTGTCAGGTTCTATGTTTTGTGTGAATTATTTTGTTTAATCCTCCTGACAAGCCTATACAGAAGAAACTACTATTTTCCCATTTACAGAGTAGTAAAGTGAAGTTAAGTCAAAATAAGGTGATACAATCTATGCAAAGTGACACAGAAAGTGATCTCACTGGGATTAAAATCTAGGCGATAACTCATACTCCTGACTATGGTAAATTCTTCCCAATATCCCAAGTTTCTATTAGGGACACAAAAAGTATTACCTTATATAAAAAGATATGTAAGTATTTAAAAAGTAATACTTGAATTTCATTTAAGTTACTATTAAATAGCAATATTTTTAAAGGACAGCTAATCTTCAGCTAGGTGTAAATTACTTATTAAAAATATTTTCTCTCAGGTACATCTGATGAGATGCTGCACTGTAAATGCACCATCAACTGAAAAGAAACAAGAACATAAATTCTGAAACTTGTGTAAATGGTGAGTCGTTAAAAAATGCCACCAGTTTTCCTTGGAAAACAGGTACTTAATATCAATATTTGGAAATCATTACTGCTTGAATATCACTTGTATAGACCTGGTCAACATTGAAATTGCCTGGTGTGTTTGATGAATGGAGCAGCGTTTGAAGCACACACTGGGGAATGACTGTGCTGTAATTTGGGGAAAGGTTGCTTTAAATCAAAAGAATCACTCCTGAAACAATACATAATAATGATCCTTTAAAAACACCTAACAAAATTATGAAAATATCATGCATAGTAAAATGAAAAAAAAAAAAAAGGAAAGATCTTATATTTCCCAAACTATAAACTGAAAGGATTCTGTCAGGTCTAAGGGTCTCCAAACTTAAGTGATCTCAACAATGCCTTGAAAATTGCTTTTGGGCACCAACGCAAACTGTAAGATTTTACAAATTCCTTCTGTGGTCCTGGGGAGTTAACACAGTGAGTTTCAGACCATGAACACTATTTTCCTATGAGCGATCAGATATGACATTTAAGTTGGAAGACCTTTAAGTTGGAAGCAAAAACAAAGAAACAAAAAGAACAAAAACCAGTCGAGTTTAGAAGTGAGGTTTAATTCACAATGCAGCTGTTAGAAAAGTTATGGTACTGAAAGTTCTCCACCGAGGTGAAATGCCCTGGGCTTTAGGTCTGAAAGCATCAGGGCCCTTTCAGGCTTAGGATTCTCCAGTGCTCCTCATGGTGCCAGAATAAAATGCAGTTATTTACACAGTGTGCAAGGCCTCCTCTACCTTGGCTTCCTTTTGTTGCCTCCTCATGGACTTCCTCCTAATTATCCTGGCCTTCCTTCTGGTCCTGTCCACATTACTTCTGCTTCAGGGCCTTTGCACATGCTATTTCCTGTGTCTAAACACTATTCTCATTAGTTTTTTGAACATGGCTCTGTTCTTTGTGTGAGTCTTAGCTTCCATGTCACTGCTTCAGAAAACCTTCTCAGAACCACCGTCTAACACAGCATCCCTGTCCCCTCGCTAACCTTTCCTGCATGACCATATTTATCTCTTCTTGCTGTGGCTCAGCAGCTGAAATGATTTTGGATATTTGTAAACTTGCCTTTTCTATTGTCCATCTCCCCCACCAGAATGTGAACTCTGCTAACACCAGAGACCTTGTCTATTTCCTGTCCTGCTGTGTTTCCAACACCTACTGACTGCCCAATGCATATTTACTGAATAAACACATGAATGCAATTCAATAGTCTTACCTCTATCCAAACAGGTATAAAGTTAGTGACACTCTTTCTCTTTTTTAAAGCTCTGCATAACAGATTAAAAATAAATATGCCAAGAAAAAGGCATAATGCTTGCTTGAAACCCTGAGCACAACACCAGGAACCACCCTGCAGTGCCCATGTGCTTAATTATTTATTCCTGGCTTTTAAATTCCATTAACAATTAACATAGGCAATAAGTAGAATGATGCTTAGTCTCTCTCGGGTGCTTAATCAGTAACATTTTTTTAAAAAGGCAAATAATCTTCTCAGATACCCAAGACCCCAGCTTTAAGATAAGTCAGTCTAGCGCGCTTGGCATTTGGATTTGCCTGAGTCAAATGTTCTACAGAGAACCAGCCAGGAGCCATGGCCCATGGCCTTCTGCCCAGTGGTACCAATGGAACTGGCAAAGCCACATCTGTCTCTTATTCCCATGGCTGACACTTTGTTGGACTACCTCAGTTGCACCCCCAGCCCTTTCTGCAAAGCCCAGATTTTGTTATGATTTCCTCCTCTCAGGGATGGTGATCTGATACCAAACTTGGATGCAAGCCTAGCTGTATAAACCAGTTAGGCTCATCCCATTCTCCTTGCTGATGGCTGGTTCAGAAGTGGGTGCATGACTCAGACTGTGGCCAAGGGGATGTCAAAAGAAATTTGCAGGGAGGGATTGAAGATGGTCACTGTGGAGCAGGAGACTAATGCCTCTCCCTCCAAGTGAGGCAGAGAGTAGGGCTCAACCACCATTAGACACAGGTACCCCAGACAGTTTTGGGTGGGTTAAATACCTTGCACCCAGAGAAGATCTCTTTGAACACATAGAGACCAGTAAGCAGAGTGCTGCAACAGCAGAAGCTGGATTCCAGGCACCCCATCCCCTACCATGCACTAGGATTGCATAGGAACTGAAGCCCTGCCTTGTGAACAAGACAAGGTGACTTAACCAAACACACTGTGGATTCATTCCCCTCTTCCCAGCTATACAACAAGTCATTGGTTCCATGTGGTAGGAGTCCTGGTCAAGACATAGTGGCAGGCAACTGGAGCCCAAGTAGAACAGGGAGCAAGCTTGCACTTAAACTTTCAAGCAAAAAGCAGAAGTGAGTGCCCCTCTCTCTCACATTGAATAATCTATCTTGAATGACAGAAAGGGCCCTAGAACAGAGAGTCATTAACTAGCTTCAGAGCAACAAAACCAAAGAGGAAAGATAGGAAGGGAAAAGTTTCTCCCCACAAATGAGGGGGAAAAATCCCCATAGGAAATCCTCAGTCTCAAAGAAACTATGCCCAAAAAAGTAGCTATCAGTGCACAAATAATGGAAGCCCCACAGAATGACCTGTCTCATATGACAGTCACAGAACTCAGAGATTGGATGGCTAAGATGAATAAAGAGAGCTAAGAGAAATTAGAAGGAAAACTCACCAAAGTCATACAGGAAGTAAAAACAGAGATAGCCAATTTCAAAAGGTCCATTCTGAAATACTGGAGATGAAGAACTACATCCTGGAAGTTAAAAACACATTAACAAACATAGGAAGCAGGATAGATCTGGCAGAGGAAAGAATCTCAGAGCTTGAGAACAAAATATGGAACTAACCCAGTCTGTCAAAAACATTTTTAAAAGACTCAAAAAGAATGAACAAACCCTCTGAGAGATGACAAACTACATCAAAATGACAAATCTATACCTGATTGGTATCCCTGAAGCAGAAATGGAAATGTAGAACACTATGGAACAAGCATTCTATGAGGTCATTCGAGAAAACTTCCCATATCTCGCTAGAGAGGCAACCATTCAAGTATAAGAGATTCAGAGAACCCTCACAAGGTATCCACTAGAAGACCACTCCCGAGATACTAATCTGATTCCATAAAGTAAGCACAAAAGTAAAAATCCTAAAGGCAGTAAGAGAGAAAGTTCAGACCACCTATCAGGGAAGATTCATCAGAATTGCTCAAGACTTATCTGCAGAAACACAGCAAGCCAGAAGGGACTGGAGTCTCATTTTTTAACGTTCTCAAAGATAAGCAATTCCAGTCAAGAATTTCCTACCCTGCCAAGTCAGGCTTCATCAGTGATGGAGAATTAAAAGGCTTCCCAGACATCCATTCCCTTAGAGAATATGCTACCTCCAGACCAGCCCTTCGGGAGATACTTAAGATAGTGTTGAACACAGAAAAAAAAGGACAGTCATACCCAACACAAAAGTAGAGGCAAGAACAGAGTTAACAGAGCATACCGATCATTCACAAAAATGAAAATACACACATATGTAATAAAAAAGTTAAAAGGAAGCAAAGCAATCCCTTAAGAGCCCTATAACAGGAATAAACTCTTGCATTTTAATAATTATTTGAAGGTGAATGGACTGAATGTGCTACTGAAGAGGCAGAGAGTGGCAAACTAAATAGAGAAACATGATCTAACATTCTTTTGCCTCCAGGAAACCCATCTCACTGCAAAGGACACCCCTAGGCTCAAAGTTAAAGACTGGAAAATGACCTGTCAGGCAAATGGGAAACAGAAAAGAGCAGGAGTAGCTGTTCTGATGTCAGACAAAGCAGAGTTTAAAAGGACATGGCAGGACACTGCCCGATAATAAAAGGTTCAATCCCACCAGCAAGAAAATCCATCCTAAACATATATGTACCCAACACAGGAGGACCAGATTTCATATATATTAAAAAAAAACTACTAAGTAAATTAAGAGAAGACACTGACACCCACACAATCATAGTTGTATACCTCAGTACCCTACAAGCAGCCCTAGACAGAATACTGAGGCAAACACACACACACACACACACACACACACACACCAAAAAAGGAAATCCAGAACCTTAACTTGACACCCAACCAAATGGATTTAATAGACATCTACAGAACACTCCACGCAAAAACTAGAGTACACATTCTATTCATTAGCACATGGAACATATTCCAAGGCTGATCACATTCTCAGACATAAATCAAGTGGGTACAAATTTCATAAGGTTGAAATAATACCATGTATCTTCTCAGATCACAGTGGAATAAAAATAAATATTGCCACCACCAAGATCCCCCCAACAATACACAAAGACATGGACACTAAACAACATATTGCTGAACAACTTCTGGGTCAACACAGAAATCAAGACAAAAATAAAAAGATTCCTGGAAACAAACAAAACCACATCTTATAGAAACTCTGGGATACCATGAAAGCAGTGTTGAGTAAAATTCACAGCATTGTGCATGCACATCAAGAAAACAGAAATATCACAAGTAAACATCCTCACATCACACCCAATGGAGCTGGAAAGGCAAGATTACCTAAAACCTAATTTCAGTACAAAAACTCAGATCACTAAGACAAAGTCACAAGTACAGGATATAGAAGATAAAAATATCATAGAAAGGATCAACAAGACAAAAAGTTGATTCTTTGAAAGGTTAAAAAAACCTTGACAGAGATCTGGCCAGATTGACTTTTAAAAAAGAGAAAAAAGGTCCAAATAAACACAATTAGAAATGAAAAAGTTGAGATCACAACTGATCCTGAAGAAATTAAAAAGATTATCAGAGGCTACTATGAACATCTGTATGCAAATAAACTAGAAAATCTAGAGAATACGGAGGAATTCTTGGCATCACATAACCTCCCAAGGTTGAAACAAGAAGAAATTGAAGCTCTAAACAGACCAATAACAATCCAGGAAATCAACTCAGTCATAAGAAATCTCTTGCCAAAAAAGGCCCAGGACCAAATGACTTCCCAGCTGAATTCTACAAAAAATAAAAGGAGGAGCTAATACCAATCTTACTGGAAGTATTCCAGGCATTCGAAAATGATGCAATTCTCCTTAAGTCACTTAAGAAGCTAACATCATACTGATACCCAAATCTGGCAAAGACCCAATAAGGACAGAAAACTACAGGTCAATCTCTTGATGAACATAGATGCAAAAATTCTCAACAAGATTCTTGTAAACAGGATCCAACAATGCGTCTCAAGGATTATCCACCAAGATCAGGTAAGCTTTATTGCTGAGACGCAGGGCTGGTTCAACATTTGAAAGACCATAAATGTAATTCAGCACATTAGCGGATGCAAAACCAAGAACCATATGATTATCTCTTTAGATGCAGAAAGAGCATTTGACAAAATCCAACATTCCTTCTTGATAAAAACCCTCAAACACCTAGGCATAGAAGGAACATTCCTAAAATCAATGAGAGCCATCTAGGATAAACCTGCAATCAATGTTCTGCTCAATGGGCAGAAGCTGGAAGAATTCCCCCTAAGAACTAGGGCAAGACAAAGCTACCTACTCTCACCCCTCCTTTTCAACATAGTGATGGAAGTCCTAGCCAGAGCAATCAGACAAAAGAAGGAAATCAGGGGAATCCAAATAGGAAAGAGGAAGTTAAGCTATCCCTCTTTGTGGTCGATATGATTCTATACCTACAAAACCATAGGAAGTCTGTCAAATGCCTCCTTGCACTGATAAACAACTCCGGTAAGGTTTTGGATTGCAAAATCAGCACGCAAGAGACAGTTGCAATTCTGTAACCAGCAACAAGCAGGCAGAGAACCAAATAAATAGCACACTCCATTCATAATAGCCATAATAATAATTTTTTAAAAACCTTGGCATCCACCTAACTAGAGAAGTGAAAGACCTTTGCGATGAGAACGACAAAACACTGCTCAAAGAAATCAAGGATGACTCAAACAAATGGAAAAACGTCTCATGCTCATGGATTAGAAGAATCAATATTGTCAAGGTATCTATCCTACCCAAGACAATCTATTGATTCAATGTAATACCCATCAAATTATCAACTTCTTTTTTCACAGACCTGGAAACAACAATACAGAAATTCATATGGAAACAAAACAGAGCACAAATCCTCAGCAAAAGGAACAAAGCAGGATGTATCACACTCTCAGACTTTAAACTTTACTACAAAGCTATAGTAACTGAGACTGCATGGTATTGGTTCAGAAATAGGTAATGGAACAGGACAGAAATTCAGAAAATAAAAACACAATCTCTCAACTAACTCATCTTTGAAAAAGTCACCAATAAAAACCATTTGGGAATGGAGAGCATATTTAGCAAATGGTGCTGGGAAAACTAATTCAACATGCAGAAGAATGAAACTGGACACTTACCTATTACCATATACAAAAATCAACTCTATCAAAGACCTAAGTGTTAAACCTCAAATTACAAGCATTCTAGAAGAAAACAGGAACTACCCTTCTGGACATCAGAGTAGGATGACCAAGACCCCAAAAGCAGATGCTACAAAGCTAAGATAGATAGGTGGGACTTCATAAAGCTTAAAAGTTTCTGCACAGCAAAAGAAATCATCAAGAGAGTAAAGAGACAACCCATGGAATGGGAAAAAATATTTGCAAAGTATGCATCTGACAAAGGACTTACTTCCAGGATCTATAAGGAAGTGAAAAGGAAAAAAATTTACAACCCCATTAAAAAGTAGGCAAAAGACACTTATCTAAAGATGACATCCAAGCAACCAACAGACGCATGAAAAAATTCTCAGCCTCGCTAATCATCAGAGAGATGCAAACCAAAACTACAATGAGATACCACTTAATTCTAGTAAGGACAGTGATCACTGATAAGTCAAAAAACAACAGGGGCTAGCATGGCTGCAGAGAAAAGAGAATGCTTCTACACTCTGTTGCTTCTACAATCTGTTTGTTGGTATGTAAGCTGGTTACATTCCACTGTTGGTGAAATGTAACCTCTATGGAGAGTAGTGTGGCGATTCCCGAAAGCACTAAAAATTGCTCTTTCATACGATCCAGTTATTTCACTCCTGGAAGTATACCCAGAGGAACATAAATCGCTCTGCCAAAAAGACACCTGTACATACATGCTTATTGCCATGTTCATAATAGCAAAAACATGGAACCAACACTGCTGCCCATCACAGGTGGACTAGGTAAAGAAAATGTGGTACATTTGCATGATGGAGTATTACAGCCATAAGAGAGAACAAAATCATGACCTTTGTAGCAAGTCGAATGCAGTTGGAGACTGTCATACGAAGTGAACTATCACAGAAACGAATAATTGAATATCACATGTTCTCTCGCTCACACTAGTCACCTCAGCACGAGGGTGGGATTGCAGTTGCTGGGCACTGCTGGGGGTGGGGAAGGAAGGAGCGGTGTGGAGGGGCACATGGCAACACAAAGGGTACCTAGTTCACTACTAAGGGGAGTGGGAGGCACCTAGAAGCCCAAACTTCACTTGCATGCAGCCTAGTTATGTAGTAAATCCTCATTCATACCCCACAACTCTATAATATATACATAAATTTAAAAAAAAGAAATTTGCAAGGGACATCTGATGGAAAAGTCTGCTTTAAAAAAAAAAAAACACAGAATGTTCTTTCACTGGATAGCGTGAGTCCCAGAATCGCTGCAGTAGTTCTTGGTCAAAACCGGCATTCCATGCACAGCACGGTAGGGAGGTGGAGAGAATCTGAGTCCTCCAAGGTGTACTCCAGTGAGGGAATTCATCAGCTCTCAGGGCTCCCTGCCTCAGGACTTACTATGTGAAAAACAGGGTGACATCAGTTAACTCTTAACAGGGATCCCTGCTCTGACATAGGTCCCTTACAATCTGTTGTTGATCTGCTGTTAGAAAGAGGAGCTTAACAACCAGCGGCTTCTTAATTCATCCAGGCTGAGAGCCAAGTCTTCACGGCTTGCATCTGTCTGCCATCATCTCTGCCTCTGTCTTTCACAACCTTCCCCTTTGCTCTTTGAACTCTAGTCTCACTGGCCTCTGTCCACTTCTTGAACTGCCAGATAAACTCTTGCCGCAGGGCATTTGCTTGGGCTGTTCCTCTGTCTGGGGATCTGCACCCCAGGTACCCACATGACTTGATCTCTTGCTTCTTTCGACCATTGCTCAAACATCATCTTTGGTTTGAAGTCTTGACTGACCTCTTTAAAAAAGAACACCATAACTCTGCACCTCCTACTGGCTTATTTTCTTGCATTTACAACCTTATATTTTATATTCTACTTATTTGTTTTATCTCTTATCTATCTCCTCCACTACTGAATCTCCACTGCCTAGAAGCCTAGCACATAGTAGGTGCTCAGTAGATATTTGCAGGATTAAGGAAGAGATCACAATTATTTTACTGCTCCACATGTTTTGATAGGAGTTTTCTGTTGTAGCTGAAAGCATCTTTCATGATGAATTTCCCTTAGCTGCCTTGTGTCCATTTTCGAGACAGCCAACCATATCTTAAACTCACAGTCAGGGTCCCAGGACAGAGAAATAGTGGAAGATTGCTGGTGTAGGATTCAAAACTTTCCTTTCTGGCTCCCATGAGACCTTGAGCAATTTAAAATTATATCCATCTGTCTCAGTCTCATCTTTATGGAAAATTATCTACTATCTATACTGTCTTTTTTATCCATAATGTAAGATTATAAAACCTACTGTAATGTGGGATTAAAACCCATGAGTTATAAGAAATAAATGACCCATAGGTGTTAAAAGTAGAAAAGTGCAATGTATCTGTAAGGGATTGCTTTGAATGAGCTGTTTTATTTTCCAAAAATATTCACTATCGTTATATTAATGATAATACTGATTTTATCTGCTTGTTAATATTAGTAGTTACGAAAGGTCACATTCATTCAATAAATATCCAGGGAGCTCCTACTTGGTGATGGGCTACTACTAGGAACATGCCGTCACAGTGGTTAAGAACACCAAGTAGCTGGGCTCGGTGGCTCAGCCTATAAACCAGCGGCTCCCTAACTCATTCAGGCTGAGAGCCGAGGTGAGTGGATTGCCTGAGCCCGCCGGTCTGAGACCCGCCTTGGCAACTTGGCGAGACCTCATCTCTACAATAAATCAAAAAAATTAGCTGTGTGTGGTGGCACGTGACTGTAGTTTCAGCTACTTGGAAGGCTGAGGCGGAAGGATCGCCAGAGGCCAGCAGGCCGAGGCTGCAGTGGCCAGGAGCGGCCACTGCACTCCAGTCTGGGCGACAGAGTGAGACTCCAACTCCAAAAAAAAAATATTGATTATGAAAAAAAGAGAAGGGCCCTGTCATCTATTGGAGAGGAGAGTTACTCACAAGGACAACCATGATGGGGAGATAAAGTCACCATGGCTCACATCACAGGGGAGGCCAGTAACTGGGGACACCCATAACAGTTGAGCGTCACTCAATTGGGCACCAATTGCAGAGGGTGCCAGTCACTGGCAGACCCATTAAAGATGAACACCAGTCACTGGGGTACAAATCACAGAGGAGAGTCACTGAGCCACCCATAAAAGAGAAGGGACAGTCAACAGCACACCTATAACAGAGGAGTTCCTGTCATGGAGAAACCCCTCACAGAGGAGAACCAGTCACTATTACACCAACACAGAATACGACTTGGCCCTGTGGCACCAATAATAAAGGTGGACCAATCACTGGGGCAATCATTATGGAGGAGAGCTAGTCACTGGGATAACCATCAGTCAGTGGTGTATCTATCACTGAGGAGTGTCAGGCACTGGGACAGCAATTACAAAGGAGGACATGTCATTGAGATAACCAATGTGAAGGAAGGATAGTTACTGGAACACCCATCAGAGAGATGGGCCTGTCACTAGGGGACCCATTACGGATTAGGTTCAGACACTGGGGTAAAAATCACTGAGAACCACAGTCATTTGGATACTCATATG
>NW_007256649.1:659349-676785 GCF_000164805.1 Carlito syrichta | reverse complement strand
CATGCCTGTAATTCTGGCTACTTGGAAGGCTGAGGCAGAAGGATCACCGGAGCTCAGCAGATCGAGGCTGTGGTGGCCAGGAGCGGCCACTGCACTCCAGTTTGAGTGACAGAGTGAAACTCCAACTCAAAAAAAAAAAAAGAACACCAACTCTGAGGTCAGATCTGCGTGTGGCCAGGTAAGTTGTTAAACATTCTGAGTCCCAATTTCCTACACTGGTAATTGGGCTTAAGCTGGAACCTGGCACATATCTTATCATTGTGGCAACGGTGAAAGGAGATAATATGTTGACAACAATTATTAAAGAGTCTGGTCTAGTGAAGACTGATGAAATAGAATATCATTATTATTACTCTATCCTGGCCAGGTATTGTGTAGCTTTTTCAAAGATTTTATTAACAAATCCTCTCTTTCTCTTAAGGTAGCCCAAGAGAATAGTTGAGCCATGAACAACATGTACCTAAAAATTCTGGTTGATTTCTTCTCTTTTCTAGGTCTCAGATTGGCAGCAGTTACTCTCGTGAGCCTTCCCTGCTCTGTTTCCTACTCCATTGCTTACTGTTTTTCTAGAACTCTCCACACTCACATTGGATTGTAATTGAAGAGCATGTGTTGATGTCCTCAGGAGAGGGTTGAGTGCTTGAGGGAGAGCAACAACAGAGTCTAGTCCATGACACTAGCTCAACGCCCAGCTCAGTGCCCAGCACACACTGGGAGCTCCGCACGTTTGTTCATTAAGCACATTTAAGGTGGTTGGTGTGAGGGCAGGGGTGAGATGCACAGCCATGGAGATTTTTCCTTTTCTTGGTTTGAAGACATTCTGTTACTGACACAGAGAACAAGATGTCAGCCCTCAGTGCTGTGCACAACACCTGCTTCCCTTCCTCCAGAGCCCACTTCTCAGATGTCCACATGCAGAGTCCAGCAAGCCCTCTCACATGAAGATGACCTCCATCACGGCTGGGAAGAATGCCTTCACCCCTCAGTGATGTATACACAATCAGACCAGTTTTGTTTCCAGCAGATTGGAGCCCATACATAGTAAAGCTGCATAGGAAATCCCCTTGCTGGATGCAGAGAGAGGGTTCCCCACTTCTGTTTCACACAAGGAGAGGAAATTTTACCCCTTCAGTGCCTGAGGCAGAGAACTTGGCTGCATAATTCCCTCTCTTTATCGGCATTCTGGTTTCCTTTAAATGCTCTCAAAATGCGTTCAGATCTTCTGTCTGCTCTGCTCTCTGATATAAGGAAAGAAAGAATAGGAATTCTTGGTATCTCTTGGCTCATTCTATGTGAGGGTTACTTGGGACACCTGTGAAACATGCATGCCCTTTGACTCCACCCCAGAACTACTGAATCAGCCTCTTTAGGGCAGGGCCAAAGAATACGCATCTTAACACCCTTCCCAGGTGATTCATACACACAGTAAGGTTGGAAAATATTTAATGACCTGTCCAAGGTCACTTACTGGGTAGCTGAATCAGGTTTATGGTGAGGGATGATCTGACTTAAAATTGGTGACTGAGTAATAGAATTATTTCTTCCTTCTGAAGTGGGAATTTTTACCATGGCCAGCACATCCCCCTGTACCTAGGCACAGGAAGGGCAAGGCAGGTTTTCTGTCTTTTAAGCTAACATCTGTGGGCAAAGTTACAATTATTCTGCCCATTTGTGTTGCATAAACATCTAAGAAAGGTTATTGGTCGATCAGACTTCTTTCCATCAAATGAGGAGAAGGTCACACGTCATTATGCTGCTGTGAGACGATCTGGCAGGTAATTTTCTTTTCGGGGACAGCAAAGCATCATAGTCACTTAAGAGAAACTGAAAAATCATTTCTATAATTCTCAAATTTCTTAGACATCCGAGCAGAGAAGAGACATTATTGTAAATCTTACAGGTAGAAGACTCCTCTTTGCTGGGAATTCACTCACAGTTGTTGGCATTTATTCTAGGGTGTGTGAAAGGCACCTCACATCGACAGCCAAATTGATATTTTTCTCTCATTAGAAAATGTAATCGATAGATTGCCTCAACCTTCCCTCCACATGAGTGATCTTTTCAGAGGAAGAAAAAGGAAAAAATATTATGCCCGCTGAGCAAAACAGAATAAATACACAATTATTTCTCATGAATAAGATGAAATGACCTATGTTGACAGACATCAAAGACCTGAAGAACAAGGAACAAACAAAAGATTCTAGAATTGTAGCATCCGAAAGAAAGTAGTTCTATGCTGCATTGGGGATAAAAGCTGAAACCCACCGATAATCGTGACTTTCTCCAATACAAGATCAGACATCAAACCTCAAGAAATTTGTCTGATATCCAGAATTGTCAAATTCCAGTGTGCAAAGTGCTCCTCGTGGGAGAATAGTGTAAAATTCCATGAAATGAAATCATGTTATGGGAAATATGCATACTAGACAAGTCATAGGAGAATTGCACTTGGCGAATCAAAACTTTTCATTGTGTGTCTTCCAAGAACGAAACCAAGTGAACAATGTTTAGACGGCATCTGCACTATCAGCATACCAGTGAAAGTGTGAGGCCTTCAACAAGTTGTGTGTGACTGCATGTCACCATGATCTGTGTGTCATGTGATCCTAGCCTTGTCAATGGATCCAGATAGCATTTATGAGCTGAGGCCTTCCCAGTCTCTACCTGCCTCTCAGATTGTTGCTCCAGATACACGTCTACAGTCCAATATTTGCCATATATATATATATATATATATATATATATATATATATCTGTGTCTTATAGCCATTTCATGCTTAATTCAAAATGAAGCTCATGGTTTTCTACCCCAATTTATCTCTCTCTCTTTTCCCGCCCTCCTTCTGTCCTTCCTTCCTTCTTTTCTTTTCTTAGAGTCTGGTTCTCACTCTATCACCCAGGCTGGAGTATGGTGGTGCAGTCATAGTTCACTGCAGCCTTTAACTCCTGTACTCAAGCAATCCTCCTACCTCAGCCTCCCAAATAGCTGGGACCGTCAGTGTGTGCCACCACACCTGACTAACTTTTTTATTTTTCATAGCAACAGGGTTTCATTCTGTTGCTCAGGTTGGCTCAAACTCCTGGCTCAAGTGAGACTCCTGCCTCAGCCTCTGTAGTAGCTGAGACTACAGGTGTGTACCACCACACCTAGCTAATTAAAAAAATTTCTTTAGAGGCAGGATCTCAAACTCCTGGCCTCTAGTGATCCTCCCTATTGGCCTCCCAAATCACTGGGATTACAAGCATGAACCGCCATACTCAGCCCAAATATCTTTCTTTCCCAGAGTTTTCAGTATGAATAACTTGTGCCCACCAACTAGCCAACTGTTCATCTTTGTTATGTACTTCATCTCTAAAATCCAGCCCATTCGTTCCAAAATATCTCTGGAGCCTGTTATTTCTTCATCCACATCTCCTCTACTTTAAAGAAGCCACGCTGTCTCTCATCAGACTTCCCACAAAAACTTATTTTAACAGAGTATATTCAGTCTTCCAACTTCTTGGTGACAAGGAATCCCACTGTCCTCAAAATGAAGCCCAGTCTCTGTGAGGTGACCAACAAGCCCCTGAGGGATCTCATCCTTTCCTACCTCTCTGCCTCTGTTTGGGGGCACCCAGGGCTCTTCTACACACCTTGAGGACATCCCCTTTGGCCTTGCTGTAGAGCCGGGCGTGTGCTTGTTTTGTTACGCCCTGCATGGCCAGTCTCATTTTCAGGTGCCGCACGCTGCCTCCTCCAGGCTGCGGTTCAGGCACCCCCTCCTCAGCGTCCCTTCCTCCGGCCTCATCCCAAGTGACCTTCCAGGAAGAACACGCTCATGCCACCTAGCATGAGGTAAGTTCTAAATCCTATCTAGCACTCATCAGAACTTTTCCACGTGTTCAAACTGTCTTGGTCTCCCTTTCTAAAGCACATTTTAAATTTATACATCATAGATTATCTGTCATATTCACCCGGTCAAGTGCCTGGCACATGGCCCATGCTTCATAAATGTTTTTTGAATATTTGAGTGAGCAAATTAGTAGATTAGCCTTCGTTCATGAGTGGGAGTAGAATTCTCACTTTACCAATGAGCAGGGTTTATCATGGCACCCAAATGAGCTGACGTGGCTTCAGTCACCTTTCCAGGCCTCTGCAGTATCAACTGGCCATGTGGCACTAGATGAGAGGATCATGCACTGTCATTCCAGCACCTCGCATTCTGAGTTCCACCTATCCTTTGAGTTTATTTAGGTCTTTCATTTTGGTTCTGTGGGAATTCTATGCCCCAGCAAAATCGTTCCCTTCCTCTTTCTAAGCTTATAAACCTCAGGATCTTTGCACGTGCTGTTTCCTCCATTTTAGCTTTTCTCCTCTTCACATCTTGTAATTTCTGCTTTCTGAAATCCTCTGAGGTACTTAAGTATTTTTAAAAGTATCAGTTAAACAGATACTGCAAACCAACTTTTTAAATGATTCAAGTCAAGACTTTGGGGAAATAGTCACTGTTAGATATTTGCTAGTAGATTTATAAGTTATTAGCATCTCTCTAAAGGGCTATGGGTACTTTAAGTTAAGAATGCTTAAAATATATCTTTATCAACCTTTACCAAATAATTCTGTTTTTGAGAACATATCCGACAGTATAATAACAATATGCAATCATGATCATTAAACATTTTCTATGTGCTATGTTAAAAATATCTGTCTAATTATATTATTACAACAATTGTTTTGTTTTTTTGTCTTTTTTTTTTTAGTTAGAGTCTCACTCTGTCACCCAGGCTGGAGTGCAGTGGCACACACAGTCACAGCCACCCCAGCGTCAACCTGCTGGGCTGCAGCGATCTTTCCGCCTCAGCCTTCCAAGTAACCAGAACTACAGGCATGCATTACCATATCCGGCTAATTTTTGATTTATTGTAGAGATGAGGTCTCACCAAGTTGCCCGGGCTGGTCTCAAACCTGCGGGCTCAGGCAATTCACTCACCTCGGCCTCCCAAAGTGCTGGGATTACAGGCTGAGCCACCAAGTTCAGCCTACAACAATTCTTTAAGACAGGTTTTATCATCCCAATTTTACATATCAAAAAATAGTACTATGAAAAATTTGAGGTAACTTGCTTTATGCCAATAAAGAATGATGTCAAATTTGAACCAGGTGTTTCAACTGTGAAATATTTGCTCTTAATGACTCCATTACATAACTTTTCCTGGATAAAGCAAAGATGCAGCTATTAGGTGTTTGTAACATTATGGATATTGAACATCTGGTACAAAAGCTGCATGTGCGGTCAGATTGTTATGCAAATGTGGTATTTGAGGCGGAAAAAGAAAATCAGGGTAAATAAATTAGTGCATACTTTTGTCTCCTATTATGAACAATGATCACTATATAGTATTACATAAAAACATCAATGTACAAACCGGCATTTTCTTTATGGCTCCATTTTGGATTTTTTTTTTTAAAAGAATTGATTTTGTTTGGTATAAACTAACCAGTCTCTTGCACAGTATTTAACACATAGTACTTGCTTGTTGGCCGAATTAATGAAAATATGTGCATAATCAAGAGGTTAGAAAAATAAGTCACAGACTTTTAACAGTGTTGATCTGTGGATTGTGAAATTATAAATGACATTTATTTTCTGATATTTGTTTTAGTTATATTCAATTTTTTTCCCTTTTTTTTTATTTTAAAATTGTGGGGTACAGTTAAGGATTAGGTATACAAATATGCATTGTGCAGGTACCCTTGTTGATGAGATGTGCCCCCCCATCCCCAGACCGATATCGACTACCGTTAATCCACCTCCCTTCCCTCCCTGCCTCCCCATAGTTTCTCACCATTGTTAATCCTTTTCTTATGGTATTACGATAGTTGTTCAAGGACCACTTATGAGTGAGAACATGTGATACTCAGATCTTTGCTTCTGTGAAAGATCACTCAGTATTATAGACTCTAAGTCCATCCAGGTTGCTGTGAAGTTCATGATTTTGTTCTTTATGGCTGCGTAATATTCCATTGTGTATATGTACCACATTTTTTTAATCCAGCCCTCTTTTGATGGACAGCATGGTTGGTTCCATGATCTTGCTATTGTGAACAATGCTGCAATAAACATATGTGTGCAGGTATCTTTTTTATAGAGTGATTTGAGTTCTTCAGGGTATATTCCCAGTAGGAGGATTGCGGGGTCATATGGAAGGTCGATTTTTAGAGCTTTTAGGAATCGCCACACTGATTTCCACAGAGGCTACACTAGTTTACACTCCCACCAACAGTGTAGAAGTGTTCCCTTTTCACCACACCCTCTCCAGCAGCCATTATTTTTTGAGTTATTGATGATGGCCATTCTGACTGGAGTTAGGTGGTATCTCAATGTAGTTTTAATTTGCATCTCCTTGATGATTAGTGAGGTTGAACATTTCTTCATGTGTCTGTTGGCCGCTTGTTTGTCTTCTAAATTTTTTTACACTGAGAATATATCATTTTAGTAATCAGTAAGGGAAAAGAATGAACATTATATCTTAAAAAATTATTTAGAGTCTACATTAAATGCCCTCTTCCTATGCATCACTCTTTGTCCCCACATATGTAAGATTTCTACTTCTTGTCCTCAAAGCAGATTAGTCTTTTGATATAGTGCTTCATTCTTCTGTACCATACTGTCTCCTCTTTAATGGTGCATGACTGGAGAGCTTGGACTGTGTTTTATCTATCTTTACAACCTGTTCATTTTCTGGGATAGCACCCTAGATAGAATAAGCACTCACTAAATGTTTATTGTTGGAATCATAGTATCATTTACCTAAAGTCCTCTTGAATAAATGGAAACACTTCTAGCCTACTACTTGATACCAAATGCACATAAGTAAGTTAATAGTAATAGTGCCACGCCGAGCCATGTTGGAACCTGGAGCAAAAGGAAAGATCAGTAATCTTGATTCTCTTCATTTAGCATTTTGATGTTTTGTTCATCATGGATTCTTTACATTAATTTTGATTTTTTGAAATATTGCATTAAAATATAGATCTTTATTTTTGTCACTTTACCTTCTCAACCCTGCCTCTATAATACAATAATAGCAGGTAATACAATTTGAGTCTTTTTGCACGCGCACACACACACATATAGTGGTCTGATATGTATATATGTATTATATACACACTAGCCCTTACAACCATCATACTGGATACCTATATTATTATTCCCATTTTGCAGATGAGGAAACTTAAGCACGGTGACATTAAGTCACTTGGCCAAGGTTCACCAGCTAGAAAGTGGCAGAACCGGAATGGAAAAAACCATTAGTAGAAACAAGTAAAGTAAAAGAGAAAGTTAAATAACTTTTAATGAACTCGATCAGTTTAGAAAACCAACTTGAGTAGATTAGGCCGGCGGCGGCGGAGGAGGAGGAGGAAGGGGAGGAGGGGAAGAAGAACCTGATTTTTAACCAGTAGCAAGTGAAAGTCATTCATTAGTTCACTCAACAAATATTCAACTGCCATTGAGGCAGTATTAGTACAGGTTAAATGACATCTAGATATGTTGGCCAGAGAACCTCCTTGCCAGGGGAGGTTAGTGTTAGTGTCCCACCTCATTCTTCTCTTCAAAAAGTCTCAGTCTTTGTTCACCATTTTGAAGTGCATTTTTCAGACAAATGTGGATAGACTGTCATTTTGATCAAGACTCTGACCTGATTAACAGTCAGTTCAAGCAGGCTACTTGTTTGTTATGCACAGCAAACATTTAAACCTGTCTTCAGTTCACTTGCATCCGTGATGATCGCCCAAGAGCATGTGTGAAAAATGGAGATTCTTGGGCCTCATTTCAGACTACGAAGTTGGAAACTCTGTTTTCAAACAATATTTAAAGCATGGGGCTTTGAAGTTTCAAAGACTAGGTTCGAAAACTAATTTCCCCATATAAGCCATGGAGCCTTGGCAAAGCACTTAATAGTTGTTTGTTCAGCTTTTATATTCTCATGGGTAAAGTGGAAATAAAAAATATCTATCTCTAACAAGGTTTTGGTGAAGATTAATTTAGAATGAGGGTCCAATTATATTGATTTTTAGAATAATAGCTTACAAATATCAGGTACTTGCAAAGTATCAAGCACTGTGGCCAATGATATTCCTGCATTATCTTATTAACTCGTCTCAAGCAAATAAGTCTGCAATTGATAACAGCTATAGGTAGACACTCATAATTCTCCTAATCAGTAGGAACCAGGCATAAAGACAAGACTTAAAATGAAGGTGTGCGAATAATAGATAACCTGTAACCAGTCATCTAGCCTGGTGGTCCCCAAATGCCAGCACATTACATCAGAATTCACTGGGTAAGCTCGTTAAAACACATAGTATCACTCTGGTCCTTGAAACTCTAACTCAGTACCTCTTGGGGACCTGGAAGTTTCTACGTTTAAAAAGCACAAGTGATTTTGAATCATGGTCAAGATTTGAAACAACTTAAATTGGACCTCAGTTTTCCTAACATCCAGGAGGTTAAGGACTAGATCATTTTTTCCCTTCCTTCCTTTTTTATTATTTATTTATTTATTTATAATCTCTAATGCCTAGCACAATGCTGCCATATAGAAGACACTCAAGATATTTTTATTGGGTGGCATAAAATAGAATTAATAATTCTTACACTGTTTTCATAGGGGTTTTAGAAGGATCTTTTGTAAAGCTCAATTTGATAATGCATCTCGAAAATAGAAGATGCTACACAAAAGAATAATTTTAGACCCATCAATCCCACTACTGGGTATATATTTTAAAAATTAAATCAGTATGTTGAGGAGATATCCATACTCCCATGTTTATTATAGCACTATTCACAATAGCCAAAATATTAAATCATCTAGGTGTCCATTAACAGATGAATAAATAAATAAGATGTGATATATACTGCTCCCTAGCATATACACATTTATATGCAATGGAATATTATTCAACCACACAAAAAGAATGAAATTCTGTCACTTGTGGCAACATGGATGAACCTGAAGGACATCATGTTAAGAAAAATAAGCCAGGCACAGAAAGACAAATACCACATATTCTCACTCACAGAAATCTAAAAAAGTCGATCTCATAGACGTAGAGAGTAGAATAGTCATTACCAGAGCTGGGGAAGACAGAGAAGGAGATGGAAAGAGACTGGCCAATGGGTAAAAAGTAGCAGTGAGATAGGAGGAATAAGTTTTGGTGGTCTATAGCCCAGTAGAGTAACTATGGCTAGCACTATCACATAGCATACCTCAAAAAAGCTAGAAGAGAGGATTTTAATGTTTTTACCAAAAAGAAATATTAAATGTAAGAGGTGCAGGATATGCTAAATGCCCTGATTGGCTCATTATGCCAGGTATGCATGGATCAGAACATCACACTGCCCTCTATCAATATGTACAGGTATTATGCATCCATTAAAAAACCAAAAATGAAATAAAACTATGCTATAGATTTTTAAATTAATTTATTTCAATGTGCTTTCTCCGATCTTTAACCATAGTTCATTTGGTTTTGGGGTATCATCACTAGATTTTCTAAAAATTAATTATGACAGGATTGTGAATAAACTACCTTTTTAAAATTGCTCAATTCATCGTTCACTCAGAATTAAACTGCTACAGCATGACCCAAAGCCCACATGCATTTATGCATGCTAGCCTCTATTATAAAGTTCAACCCTGTTCACTGTTCAATTCCTCATTCTTTAAGATTAGTTTTAGATTTGTGTTATCCCACAACTGGAACTGAAACCTACCATCTCTACAGTAAATCCTGTTTCAGCCAAACCTGACTGCATTCTGTAGGAAAGCTAAACCATGATTTAAATTACCCAGAAGTGCTATTCTAGATCCTTCTGATTGCCCATCATTCCGCTGTTCTGAAACACAGACATCCTTAGGGAGAGTCATGCAGGTCTCCAAGCATCAAGGCTCATCAAAAGAAGAAAAGGAAGAGAATTAAAAACAAGTTCTTCAGGAGGAGGTAAACCAATGCTCTATCCCAGGTAAAGGGCCCTGGAGTAGTAACATCTCCCAAGAACAGAAGGCAATTATATACTGATACTAGAACTCAGTGTTCCCATAAGTCACATGACTCGACTTGATTCTTCAGTCTCCCTGTGCTTCCTGGATAGCTGGTCATCCTCAGCATCGAATTCAAGAAAAAGTCTTACAGCTAACTGTCCCAAAATGTTTGGACTCAGAAGTAGTTGACAGACCATCCTGAAACAAGGTTTGCCTAGTTTAGCCTCTGTCTCTGCACACCTATTTCACTGAAATAAGTTCCTTTCAGTGCTGCCTCATTGGTAGGAATAAATATACTTCACCAGAAAAACAGGATAGAAAGAGATGATTAAACCCATTTGCAGCTTAGAATGCTATTCTGGAATGTGTCAGGACTTACATTCAGGGAGGCGAACATGACCGTTTAAGTCAGCACAAACCTCCAAGAGGCCACGGAAAGGATGTGGGAGAGTTCTCCTACCTTCTGTGGTTCCAATCTCGATAGTGCCCTTCACTTGGCTGAAGCACCATAGTGTGTCCTGGGTGAGCATCCCAATTCCTAGAGGTAACACAAGGAGACACTTCAGGTTAGATAAGAGCTTCCAGTTGTTCCTAAGAGGCCGGCAGAAAACATGTTCAGTGTCATCTACATATGTCTAACAGGAGGCGTGCACACCAGGTATCATCTTGTTGGGGAAGAAACCCTCACAAATCCCAGGAGATGCTTGGTCTGTGAGGGCCACGTCCTTTAGGGAATCACGGTTCTGTCTCTGTTGGATTCTTCCAGGACCAGATTGAACCGGAGCAATTGGAGTTTGTCCCTTCTCAGGCCCTGGCAGCATCCTAGAGCAGTGACGAAGGGCTGCCGTCGCCCTGTGTGACTGGCCCTTTTCACGGGAATACTAATGCTTTCGATTGTTTCTCTGTGTGGTTGGGAAGAGAAAGGGGCAGTTCCTTAGAGGGGTGAAGGAAAAGAAAGGCAACATTTTTTTTTAAGCTTGCATGGTTGAGTGGCCAGTAAGGGGTCAGACACCCAAAGAACCTCCGTCTCTCTTGTTCACTTCTTGACTGCCTGCCAAAGTCAGAGCCAACTGCGGAGCAGTTAAACAGAACACAAGCGGGTGGGGGGTGGGGGAGGGTGGCTCACACGGGCAGGAAGCCCGCTTCTGACAAGTGTGACCCGTCTCATTCCACAGAGAGTTCTGTTTTAGATGCCACAGGACATTCATTGGGGCTCCATTTTCCCGGTTATCATGACTTCTGGTTTCTACAAATATATGTATCCAATAGGAATACATATACTAATAGATATACTAAAGTATATTCTAATACATGTATTAGTATGTGTATTCAAGTCAAAAGAGTCCTTTTCAGAACACCTCTGGATAGCAGCGGTGCCAGTTTTCTTCTCAACGCCATGAACATTTTCTTCTATTGTAGTAGCATTTAACGTTAAGGGAATACGGCATAGTCAAATTTTGGGAGAGAGTATGAATTCCAGAATGATTAAATTCAGCAGGAAAAAAATGTAAAATATCAAAACCCAATGGACCCATTTAAACACAGAGGGAATTGAGTGGCTGCTCCCATTTTCCAGGCAGATTCCATTGCCTTCTATCGCTGAGGGAGACTTTTTTCTCTCGTTTCTTTCTGTTGTCGACAGTCTGTGTGGTGGAAGTCGTACAGAGTCATCCTTGTGGGCACAGGCTTTGTCATCAGACAGGGTTTTCAGTTGACTCTGACTAAGCATGGCAAGACTGTTTCTTCATCGTAAAGTGGAAATAATAGTGCCCACCTCTCAAAGTTGCTGTGGACTTCAGATGTGATAGGCAGTCCAGCAACTTAAGAATGGACATTGGAAGAAATGGTAAAGATTCCAGTGTGTTCAGTGGTAAAAAAGAAGAATGTTGGCCGAGAAATCCTCAGTAGCTGCAGTGAGGCAGGCACTGTGCTAAGCCGTTGGCATAGAGTCTCTCCATCTCACACAAATTGTGAGAAGGGTATTATCACCATCCCCATTTCACAGGGGAAGAAACTGAGACCCAGGAAGTTTTGCTAACTTTCCTGAGGTCACGCTTAGGGCCTGGCAGAGCTGGGATTTCCACCAAGCCCATCTGAGTCCCAGTGTTCCCAGTGTGCTGAGGTCAGAGGCCCATTGGCAGTTTGGACCTTTGAGCCCAGAGAAGTGTCACAGCTTGAAGTAGAGCCTCCTTTGGAAGGCTGAGCAGGAGCGCAGTTTCAGATGTCAAGCGGTAAAGTATCCATGTCTCCTCAAAGACGACACAGGGCTAAAACTTCCTACTAAAATTAGCCTCTGGAAGGCAAGAAGGAAGGCCTTAGGCAGCATTTATTCATGCCTAGACAGACACACCCACGGTCCAGCTCTGGCCTTGGATTTTAGCATCAGACATTTTTTGATAGGTTCTTACCTTCCTGGCGAGTTGCCAATGGCCCTCTCTTAACTGAGTCAATTCTGCTGTTGAATCTGAGACTAAATCTCTCTCTTAGGGAACATTAACTACAGATGAAATTATTCCCCGATTTTTGTCCTGGTATAGTTCCTATATCACAAGTGTGTAGGCACTGAATCAACTATTACAACACACATACTAAGCTAGCAGACAAACACAACTCTGAAACACACACACACACACACACACACACACACACACACACACACACACACAACCCTAGGCAGATTTAAGTGGAAGCCTGTGTCTAGATATTCATGCTACTTCAGGAATTTTAGCTCTAGAAGGAATCTTGCTCATGTGTGAAATCAACTTTTTTTTTTTTTGCATCTGAAAAATCCACATCGTAGAGTTATTTACTTGGTGAGAGTTACACAGCAAGGGGTCCAAAAATTCACATGCCAACAGCAGCTACTGGTGTTTATTCGTAGACAGAGTCACCTAGGACTCGGATGATTAGAGTCAGTTGGTCCCCGTGAGGGTTCTAGGCAGCCAAGGTCTTGTCTATTTTCTTGCGCAGGGCAGGCTTCAATTTGACTCAGGTTCTTTTTTTCTTTTTTTCAAAAACTCCTCTTTTTAAGTTGTCAGCTTTATTATTTTTTAAAAAATCCTGTCAGATACCAATCTGAAGGAAATGTTCTCATTTATTATTATTATCATTATCAGCAGCAACAGCATCATCATCATCATTGTGTTACAGAGATAGGGCCTCTCTCTGTTTCCCAGGCTGGTCTTGAACTCCTGGCCTCAAGCAATCCTCCTGCCTCAGTCTCCCAAAGTGCTGGGATTACAAACATGACCCGTGATACCCAGTTGGACCCAGTTTCTGTTTCTTTCCAAGATCATTGTCAAATGAGGTCATTGTTGGTGAAAGGAAATCTGGACCATGCCATCTCTTTCCTCAGCATGCTAAGCAGCAGCTGAAAACACAAATGCCTGGATGGATTAGGCGGTCAGTGAGAAGAGCTGAACAGGTGTAAGGTATTCAAGGAGCTGACACTTGATCAGAGTCTGCAATTATGTTGAAAGTGGCAGCAGTGTGGGGCCCGGAGGACTCGGTTTTGCCAAAAAGGTCAGAAGCTACTTGGCTTCAGCTAGGGGTGACCATGGAGAGTTCCAGCCCAGTGATATCAGATTGGCTGATATTTTTCAGAAGAAGTCAGAAATTTGGATTTTTATGTGAATAATTCAAATGTTAAAATAATTCTAAGTTTTTAGTATGCTGTCATACATGGCTCACCCAGCATAGGGCAAACGCCACATCTGCAGGTTGAATATGGTCTTTGTACCATTCGTTTGCAAATCTCTGGCTAGGATATTTCTACTAAAAGACACCTTAGATAACATAGTCCATCCTTACCATTTTACAGATTTGTAAGTGAGGCCTCAAGAAGGGAAAGAACTCAAAACACAATAAACCTACTTTAATTGCAGACCTAGGTCATAAAGGTGAAAATCCAATTCTCATACCAGGTTTCCTTTTAGCATCAGGCTAAAACCTCTCACGGTGAAGGTTTGGCAAGATATCTATCTAGATTTAAGGAATGTTGCTTAGGGAAGTGTATTTGATTGCTACGTGGATGATTGGGAGAATTAAACCGCCACAGTAAGAAAGGAAAACGTATTTCTCTTAAATTACAGACCCTGAGAGCTTCTTTAAACCCCAGTGCCAATTGACACTGCAGTTGCTATGGTAATGGTGTCAACAAGCGACAGTCTCTCCCAGGAGGCTGATGCAGATCCAGCAGCTAAACATCCTATAAGATGTTCATTCCTTTCTCCTCACCTGTGGCTCCACAGGCCCTGTGTCCTGGAATGACCAGGAGCATAGACCACTGATGGCATACACCTATCTTATTTCTGGGCTCACTGAATAGCCATTTTGTGAATCTTGTCAGCTCTTGGAGATCTCTTGGAGAAATTTGCCTCGTATGTGAGCAGGGGACACAAGCCTAGAAGGGGCACAGCCCCACAGTGAGTTAACAGCAGGGTTGGAGCCAGCCCAGGCTCTGATGTACTGCACAGGGTCCTTCAGAATTGAGGCCAGCCTTGTGCTGCCTCTTTTGTGCCAACTCACAATGAACAGAGGGTGTGACATGCAGAACATAAAGCTCCTTATTGATTGGAAGGACACTGTAAAGAGTTATTTTCAGGGGCTTTGTGCTCGCAAAGTGCAGAGAGAGAGAGAGAGAGAGAGAGACAGAGAGAGAGAGAGACAGAGAGAAATAGAGAGAGAGAGAGAGAGAGAGAGAGATCCTTGTACAGAGAAATGTTCTCTGAGAGGAATCTAATTTCAAGTTGGTTGTATTATAGGCTATAGATGTATATTCATTACAACTACAGAAAGAACCTGCAACTGTGCAGTCCCCTCCAAGTGTGTTGTTGTAAGGATGTCATAATAACTCACAGCAGGCACTCAGTGTGGATGAATGTCTTGTGGACGTGCCAGCCCCAGCTTGGTGTAGAAATCTTTCTATCTATGGAACCAGCTTCCTAAGAGGAGAGACTCGGATGCTTCAGAAACAGTTAAAAATAAAGGGCGCCTTCAGACTTAAGTAATAAAAGAGAGGCTTTCATTTTTTACTTGCTACATCAACACACAGTTTGCCACCTGATTTTTAGTGATTGCCCTGTGTTCAGTAAAGACAGGCCACTTCTGTGTCCCCAACTTACCCGTGAGCTCATCTAGAATAGAAGTGAGCAGAGAGGGTAAACTTGTCAGATTTTAAGGCCAAACATTTCCTTTGCACAGGATTGAATCAAACTTTTAGAAATATTACAGTGAAATCATCATTGGGTCAATTTTCTGGGTTTAATTCACTGGATGATTTCAATTGGCAATCAAAAAAATTATTAATTGGCTAAACCGTTCGTCACAATGGTTCATCTAGTGGAAGCAAGGGCAGGGAAGTGGAAGGAAGTGGTGGCATGTGGCTGATGATTGAGAAGATAGGATCGATGCAGGATTTGTGGTGATGCAATGCATGAGTGAAGAAGGGAAGGGGTTGAAGAAATCCTGGCCTGTTGGTAAGACAGTGCAGCTGCTCATTCTCTATCAATCTCTTGACTCTAAATCCTAAGAATTTATTTATTGAACAAAAGAAAGACTTTTTTTACTCTCATAAAAAGAATAATGTGGCAGTGTGCCTCTCTGAAAACCTCACTCTATTTCACAAATCAAAGGAAATCTCCCAATATTTGTAAGGTAGATACTGAGAACATGAGAAGACAGTTGGTATTTCTTGTCCAATGCAGTCCAGGATGCCATTTTAAAGTGTAATTAAACAGCAGCCTAAATGGGTGGAGGAACGAAAACCAAATTCACCTACTGGGTACAAAGTACACAGGTGGGGATGGTGGGTGCTCTTAAAGCCCAGACCAAAAACTATTCGTATCCCCCCGCAAAAAAGCAGCCTAGATGGAAGCATTATATTTTACTCATCTTCTCCATATTTACAGTAGTTATTTGTAATAGTGTTCTATTATAATAAGGTTTTAATAAATGGTTTATGCAGTCCTTTCTTCTCTCTCTTTTTGAAAAGCTTTTGGAGGTATCATTGACACTTAGTAAACTGGAGATATTGAAAGTGTAGAGTTTGATCCGTTTTGACATGTTTACACCATCACCTTGAAACCATCACTCCATACAACATAATAGACATAATCCACACCCCAGTGGTTCCGCATGCCTTTGAAATCTTTTTCAGACCTTCCCTAACTGTGCCTCTTCCACCTCAATCGCAAACACCTCTGGTCTGCTTTCTGGTTCTATACTTAAATCTCTATTTTCTATCATTTTATATAAATGCAATTCTATGGCATGTACTCCTTTTTTCTGGCTTCTTTCACTCAGCATAATTATGTTGAGATTCATCCATGTTCTTGCATGTATCAATTGTTCATTTCCTTTTATTGCTGACTAGCATTCCACGATATGAATGTACCATAGTCTATTCATTCCTTTACCTGAATTTAGGTTGTTTACAAATTAGTTTATTACAAATAAAACTGCTAGAAACTTTTGTGTATGCATTTATTTCTCTTGAGCAAATACCTAGGAGTGGAATGGCCAGGTCATATGGTAAGCACATATCTAACGTTGTAAGAAATGCCAAACTGTTTTTTAAAGTGATTGTGTCACCAGCTTGCATGGAGTTCTGGTTTCTCCACATCCTTATGGACACTATCTGGTCAAAATTGCTCATACTAGCCACTCTACTGGGAATGAGTAGTATCTAACTGTGTTTTAATGTGCATTTCCCTGAGTAGCTATCTCATTTGGCACTTATTTGCTATGTGTATAACTCCTTCATCTTGCCTTGTTTCACTGGCAAAAAACTCTTGTAAATGTGTAATAGAAGCAATAAAACAATAAAAATATTGTTATATTTTGTTCCTGATCTGAGGGGGAAAGCATTCGGTTTTTTGCCATTAAGTGTGATGTTAACTGTAAGTTTTTCATAGATGTTTTTATCTGCTTATCAGGTTAAGGAAGTTCCATTTTATTCCTCTCTACTGAGAGTTTTTATCAGGAATGATTGTTAATTCTGTCAAATGTTGTTTCTGCATCTATTGAGATGATCATATATTTTTCTTTTAAAATTTGTTTATGTGGTGAATTGCACAAATTGATTTTTCAATGTTAAAGCAATCTTGCATTTGGTTGTAGTATATTATCCTTTACATATTTGCTAAAATTTTGTTTAGAATTGTTGCCTGTGTACTTATGAGAGAAATAGGTATCAAGGAACGCTGGTCTCATAGAATGAGTGGGGAATTATTTGCTCCTTTTCAATTTTCTGGAAAGTTTTTGTATAATTGATACTGTTTCTTCCTTAAATAAATAGTAGAATTCACCAGTGAGCCATCTAAGATTGATATTTTCTGTGTGTGATTTTTTTTTTTTTTTTTTTGAGTTGGAGTCTCACTCGGTCGCCCAGACTGGAGTGCAGTGGCTGGA
>NW_007256649.1:639887-659207 GCF_000164805.1 Carlito syrichta | reverse complement strand
TATTGTAGAGATGAGGACTCGCTGCCCAGGCGGGTCTCGAACCCACGGGCTCGGGCAATCCACTCACCTCAGCCTCCCAAAGGCACGAGATTACAGGCTGAGCCACCGAGCCCGGCTTGTGTGTGATTTTTAATTATAAATTCAGTTTCTTTAATAGACCTAATGTTAATCAGGTTATCTGTTTCCTCTTGAGTGGCTGTGGTAATTTGTGCCCCTGCAAGGAACTTCTCTATTTCATCTAAGTTGCCAAATGTTTTGGCACAATGTTGTTCATACTTTTCTCTTATTATACTTTTAATATATGAAGAATCTGTAGAGCTATAATTCTTTCCTTTCTGACAGTGGTATTTTTTGTTATTTATTTATTTTTTTTCCTGATCAATCTGACAAGATCCTCCCAAGAGCAAGATTTTAATTTTATTGATTTTCTATATTATTTTCCTGTTTTCTTTTGCATTGATTTTCTCTCTGATCAATATTATTTCCTTTCTTCTGCTTACTTTGGATTTCATTATGTTCTTTGGTTTCTTAAAGTGGAAGCTGAAGTCATTTATTTGAGACACTTCTTTCCTAATAAAGATATTTGATGTTATACCTTTTCTTGTAAGTACTCTTTTAGTATATTGGGTTTTCATTTTAATTTATTCAAAATAATTTCTAATATTCTTTTTGATGTTTTTCTTTGATACTTGACTTATTTATAGTGTGCTTAGTTTTTAAATCTTTAGGAGAGTTTTCAGAGATCTCTCTTATTTTGATTTCTAATTTAATTCCATATTTTGTTTGATTTAAATTTTTATTTATTTTTATTTTTGAGTCAGAGTCTCACTCTGTCACCGAGGCTGGAGTGCAGTGGCATGCTCACGGCCATTGCAGCCTCGACCTGCTGAGCTCAGGCAATCCTTCTGCTTCAGCCTTCCAAGTAGCTGGAACTACAGGCATGTGCCACCATGCCCAGCTAATTTTTGATTTATTGCAGAGATGAAGTCTCGCCATGTTGCCCAGGTTGGGCTCAGTCAATCCTCTCACCTCTGTCTCCCAAAGTGCTGAGATTACATGCGTAAGCCACTGAGCCTGGCTGATTTAAATTTTTAAAATTTTACGGAGACATTTTATGGCCCCAAATATGGCATACCCTGGTAAATGTCCTGGGTGCACTCAAAAGGTATATATATTCTACTGTTGTTGAGTGTTCTATAAATATCAACTAGGTCAAGTTGGCAAATCGTGTTTGCTTAAGTCTTTTGTATTTTTACTGATTTTCTGTTGTTCTCCATTGTTGAAAGAGAAGTATTGAAATCTTCTCATATAAATCTTCTCATATATTTTTCCCTTTATTTCTGTTAGTTTTTCCTTATATTTTTGAAGCTCTATTGTTATGTGCGTTAACACAGTTAGTATTGTTATTTTCTCCTGATAAAGTGATTCCTTTATCATTATGAAATGATCTTTATTCTTGGTAATAGTTATTGCTTTGAAATCCATTTTGATATAGCCATTTCTGCTTTCTTTTGATTAGCGTTAGCATGGTGTAACTTTTCATTCTTTAATTTTAACCTAAATTGTCTTAGGTTGTGGCTAAGTTGTGTCTCTTAAAGTGTGTTTCTTGTGGGCAGTGTATAATTAATTTTTAAACCCAATCTGAAAATTTTCTGCCTTTTAATTGAAGAGTTTATGTTATTCACATTTACTGTGCTTATTGATACAGTTAGGAATAAATCTACTATCTTATTTTTTTTTCACTTGTGTCATCCTGTGTTTTGCTCCTCTTTACTCCTGCTGACTTCTTTTGGTTTATTGGATATTTTGTATACCTTCATTTCACCTAATTTTTTGAGTATAAAACAGTTCTTAGTTTTATTGTTTTAATGGTTGCTGTAGGGTTTATAGTAGTTATCTTTAAATGATCACAGTCTGCCTTTTAGTGATTTTATACTACTTTATTTATAGCACAAAAACCTTACAGTAGCATATGTCCATTTCCCACTTCCCATTTTTGTGATGCTATGCAGTCTTCCGGCAATCCCGAGGGATCCTAGAGACCTTGGCCTGGTGTCTTCAAGCCACTGAACTAACACAGCAACAGCCTGCCTCTGGCTTTCAGGGCATGAAGAAACAACTACAACAAAACTTAATTTGTTGCAGTCCCCATACACAAATGTAGAAAAAAGGCACTATCTCTACATAATTAAAGTCATTTTTATTTTCTACACAATGAAAACCAACTAGTCATTTTTAGGTTTTTTGTTGTGGTGATGGTAGTGGTGGTGGTTTGTTTTGAAAACAAATTCTTTATTTTTTATTTTATTTTTCTTTTTGTAGAGTGGAAATCTCACTATGTTGCTTTGGCTGGTCTCAAATTCCCGGCTCAAGCAATTCTCCTGCTTCTGCCTCCCAAGGTTCTGGGATTATAGGCATGAGCCACTGTGCCTGGACTGTTGTTTTTGCTTTGTTCTTTTTTTCTCCTTTTCTTTCTTTTATTAAGAGATGGCAAGCAGCTCATTCCTTCCATAGAGGGCAGATTTTCAGTTTCACAGATGAATGATAAACCAAATCTGAATACAGTCTTACAAATCTTCAAGAGTCTTGGGAGTTGAGGTTTATAGCCCAAGCTGGGGGAACATGGAGCCCTCAAAGTAACACAATCTTTTTTTATTTTTTTTCATTTTTCAGTTTTGAAGAGGTGATCAGTTCAGAACAATTCATTTCATGTGTCCTCTGGCTCACTACTTTCAACTTTAGCCAAAATGTCAAGTATCAAAGCACAAATAGCACCATGTTATAATTTATGTATGATATATTTACATCTCTGTTTATAGACATTGAAATCTTTAGGGCAAACCCTGTGTTTTGTTTATTCTTTCATCTCTGGAACCTAAAACATCTCTAGGCACCGATTAGAAAATTAGGAAGTTGTTCATTTGAATCACAATGAGAGGAGAAGCTCTTTAATCCCATGGTGGAACCTGAGCCCACCGGATGAAATCCAGTGTTTAGATATGTGCTATGACAGGAAAGCAGAAGGGAGCCAAGATGCAGAGCCAGCACTTTGTCATTGTACCAGTGTCCCACTCTCTGTAGGACAGAAAAGATCACGTGACTCTACAAGAACCAAAGCGTCTTTGAAATTCCTGAAGAAACACCTTACAAAAAAGAAGCCTTGATCAACGCTTTAGCAAATGCATTTTCAGCATTTTCTGCCTACAGTCACATTTCACCAAAGAGGGCAATCATATTAAAATATAAATATCACGATTGCTGCATTGTTTCACTTAAAATGGATGCTGAATGATAAAATGCAAGTGGCAAAAAACCAAGCAATGACCTGCTCATTTAATTTTGTTTTCTTCTATACTGATTATTCACCTATCAATTGCCTCAGAGCTGGGAGTGTGGTATTCTCTGACTCATGGGGTCTGAAACCAATAGGAACCAGCAACAGCTCAAATCGGATTTCTTCTCATGCCTGTGCATAAAGGTTAGATGAGTTATCGAGGCATGAAACTTCCAAGTCCTGAGTCACTGATAGCTGAAATTGGCTAAGTGTGAGATTATACTTCCACCTGAAGGCTGGCAAGAACATCTTTGGGATGGGTGTCACTGGCATGAACAGATAAGAGGAAACCAGTGGGCTCTGGCAATTTTGACATTGTAAATTATTTTGTATTTTGTGACTTTACACATTGGAAGTCACTCTCTTCAGATACACAGACCTGTAATCCTAAGAAACGTTGCTGACGGTGTGGAACCCAGAGTATTTTAAATAGATCAGGAAAAACAGGACTGAAAAGCCCAGTTTTCCCACAAGTTGGAAGGATGGATTTACAAAAAGGTTTTTAAAATGAAGGTTGAATCTGCAGCCATTCATTTTTTACAGGCACGCTTAGACCACCTGATAAATAATACATTGGCATTATCCTTATAAAATATGCAAATGGAGTCCAATTTGCAAAATGCCTTGAATAATTTTGAAAACTTCAGAGGTAGCCTAATCCTAGGATTTGCAGTCTTCTTCTTTGTGAGGTTTTTCTTTTACTTTGTGACAGCGGCCATCAATTCAATTAAACTATATGGAAAATGAAGTCTTGCTGTTGGTGGTGTTTTTCTCTTTCTGCCAAGAGAAAAAAATGATAAGTTGGCAAGATGGGAAACAAGAAGCACATTTGCAAACAGGGCATCAAACAGTGCCACATCCAAAGAAGAGGGAAGGACATTCACAGCTAAGCAGGTACAGCCTTTCTTGTTATCTCTGTCCTTCAGTCTCAGTCTTGACATTCTTTCCTTGCTGTGGAAAAAAGTGGATGCAATTAGAATCTGCAAAGTTAGAAGCTAAAATAATGCTCTGACAGCAAACGGAAGCAGAAAGTGGAAACTCAGAATCTGCAGGCATGAAAAATACTGCAAGAGATGGTTGTTTCACATTATCCTCCAGGATCTTAGAGTAGCCTTGGCAGCCATCCAGAAAACAGTAGGTAGGCAGGACCAGTATCGGCTTCTTATAACATGAGCTGCGAATTCCCCATGATGTGTGTACCCAGAGAGGCATCACAGAGTAGGAGCTCACATACAGAGATGCATGAACAAGACTGCTGAACTCCCTTTTCCCATCAGACCTGTCTTCGAGCCCTGGAGCTATCATCTGTTGAGGGTGTGTCCTGCGCTGGGCACTGAGGAAAAAAAAACAACAACAACGCAGTCCTCACAACAGCCCCACAGCTTAGGTGTTTACATGCAAGGAAACTAGAGCACAGAGAGGTTCAGGGACTTGCCCAAGGTCATATGGTTGAGTGTGGCCAAGCTGGAATCAGAATTTAGGGCTGACCCTGTGGAACCCAGACCTTCTGTCTCATGACATCTCCATTTGGTGCCTCTGTTGCTGAAGGGCAGATGAATCTATAATCCCAGTTCTGTCCTCCACGTATGAGGGAAGCATGCGAGTTAAGAGAAATCTCAGAAGTCCTTTGGCAAATGAAACATTAATTAGTAACAGTGAATTGGTCAATTTGGATTTTTCTGAAAACTCTACACACTTGCCAAGTACGAGAGGTGGCAGTCAAGAGGGACACATGGAGACAATGCTTGTGGCGGCCAGTGTTCGATGGCCTGAAGTTCTCCCCCTTCTGCTTGTTCTTCCAGGTCTCGTAGGTCCCACATAGAGAAGACTTCTTCGCTGGCTGGAGCCTGGCCGCTAAAAAGTGTCCTCTGAAACAACCAGCTGTGAAGAAAGCTCCAAAAGGACCAGACACACCTGGCTCACCTGTTGAAGCAGCCCCCAGGAACGGGATTCAGGGGAACCAGCAGGGGGAGAAACCTCTGAGGAAGGTGCCTTCTGCAGGGCATATGCTGCCTTCTGCCTCCTACGGTTTTGTGCAAGATAAGATGTGTGAGCAACAGACAGCAGGAAAGACCGTGACAACAGCAGGAGAGAGGCGGTGGGCTGAATGTCACTGGAATTGTGCCCGTTTCTCCAAGCTTTTGGGCTGGTGTGGTGTTGTGTCCTATTGCGTCATGTATTCATCTAATACATTGTTCAAATGCTGATTGAGGACCAACTATGTTCAAGGGAGTATAACAAGCACTTATATTCTAGGCAGTGAGAAGACAGACAATGATGAAATAAAACTTAAAAGTTGTTAAGTAGTGATAAGCTCTATGAACCCAAGAGAAGTAGATTGAGGGAAACGAAGAGCTACAGGGAACATTAGTTTTCATAAGAAAGTCAGATAAGTCCCTTCTGAACAAGCAAACTAAAAGACATGAATGAGTGAGAGAGTGAGCCAGAGACATGGAACAGCCAGGGCAGAATCTCAAAGGCTGGCACATGCTTGTGTCCCGGGAACATTAGGGAGACTGCGGAAGAGCAGGAGGGAGCAGTAGTAACAAGGACAGAGGCTGTGGTGGCAGGCGGGTCATATAGGGTTTAAACACCTAGCATATTGTAAGGATTTCTACTTTATTCCTTAAATGAGATGAGAAGATACTGGAGAGTTTTAAGCAAAGAAATCACTCCAGTTGCTGTGCAGAAAAGAAACAAGAGTAAAAACAGAAAATAAACAAAACCAAAGCCGTTGAGGTAGCCAGTGCCATAATCCAAGAGAGAAGTAGAACAGAAGGTGGTGGTAGAGATGGTGAGGAGCGGTGGATGTTGGATTCACAGGAGAAATAGCAGTAAATGTGATGCCAAGAGGTTTTTAGGTCATGTGACTGGAAGATGGAGTTACCGTTGACTGAGACGGGGACGGGGAAGTTGGAGGGCGCTCTGTTTGTGCTGCATTTGAGGTGTCAGTCAGCTATGAAACAGCCATTGCACATCATCATCCTCACTTGCTGTGACTTCCTTCTTTCTTAAGGTTTCTGGGCAAAAGTTTTCTTACTTAGTAGGATGTCTGAGTTTGACTAACACCCGTCTTTGGCACTGGAGTGTTGTCTTGTGAGAACAGTGACTGTTTCTCTCCACTGTGTCCCCAGCCCCAAGCATGCACCTGACTTGGAGTAGCACCCAGTCACAAGCCAACGTGTGGATGAATGCAAGAGTGGAGGAGTGAGGTTCCTAACACCTCCGTGAGGAACTGGAAGACTGCTTCCACAGCCATCTAGCAAGTTTCTCCCACCAGTGGCATGCATGATGCAGAGGTCCCTGGAGCTGAGGTCTGCTCTTTCCCTTCAGCCTGGGTCAGACATTCGCTTTAGTTTAAGGCTCTCACATGCGGACATTATGTTACTATTACAAAGTTTAGGAAAATACAAAGAAAATACGTTTTCAGAATAAAGTGTTATCGATCAATGACCTTGATCTTAGGTCACTATGGCTGAATCCTAAAGTTTCCATACAAGTCTATTTGAACATCTAATCTAGGGCCCCGTTGTGATTGATCTTCTCCTGGTCACCAGATCATCCCAGCTATACGGTTTGCACCCCAACAGCATACCCTGAAACTCTCATCCTTAAGTTAGCATGATCTGCAGTCACAGTAGTTTGTGGTCTACACTTCAGCACCAGGGAGACTCTGCTGTCCACTTCCCAAGGCACAAGCCAATCTTCATGCCTAAAATACCAGAACTAAGAGACATTTCTCAGCATTGACAGTCCCTTCTCACGAGCCCTTCCATAAATGGGGCTGACAAATGACACCATTGCTTTCTATTAACATCTCATCAGAATATTATGAGCTCTATGTGACTTGCTGCACCTGGGAAGGATGCTTCACATCAACACACTTGGAATAAGTCGGTGAGAGCAATGAGGTAGACCTCACCATTTTCCAATTGGTAGCCCAGACAACTTAAGACTCAGGTATTCAGCAGTAAACTGTGTGAATGCCAGTGTTTTAAGAAAACCTCCGTGCTGCTGAGGCAAGAACAGGAGTAGACCCATCATCCGTGATTGACACATTAGCTAAGCATTGCCCAAACTTTATCTGAAAAAAAGATCTTATGGTTGGGGACATTCTGCTTACCATATCCCTCTTGAATATTGGTGATGGACATTATTAGCAGGTTAGATGTAGAAAAAGTCTTAGATTTTAGAAATCTGCATAACCTTGTTTAATGTAGCATCTTTACAAATCTATTTTTATTTGTCACTAAATGTCTATAGAAACATGGCATTCTGTGGAATATCATTTATAAAAGACTGAACTAATTCACTTTACATGAAAGCTAATAGTTTGAAAGGAAGGAGGCTGCCTGAACACCAAAGAGCATGCAGCCTTTGACTAAGTTCAAAGACCTCAGTTCGGATCCTCCACTAACCTTTTTACAGGCTTTGTGGCTTCAGCTGAGTTACAAAACCCTCCTGTGCTTCTGTAATTTGAGTTCTAATTTCATTTCAACTCTAAACATTCTACCTCTTATGTATGTAAACTCTCATGATATGGAATGCGTCACAACCATGTTTTTATCATCTGGGCTCACCTTTGTCCTTTCCTGGACCCTGTTCCGCCCTTGGCCAGCACCCCTGTTTTAGAGTAACCAGGAGCAGCAGCTCACAGCAAGACCTTTAGAGAAAGATACACTGAGGTTCAACTCTTGGTTCTGCTGTTTACTAGCTGCGTGGTCCTAGGCAATTTACTAGAATTCTCTGAGCCTCAGTTGCTGTATCTGTGAAATAGAACTGCAGGAAAGATCAAAACAATGAAAGCACACAGAGTGACTTGCCAAGGTCTACTTCAGAGTCGGTGACCTAGTCAAAGGTGGTTACAGGTTCTGGGTTTCATTCCTGTCCCCACACTTCTCGGTCATCTCTGGCTTATAGGGTTTCCCTCCCTAATCCCATGGCTGAGCACGTTGGCTCCCAGTGGCCAACACTTGTGACAATGGGGTCTACCAACACCTCCTCCACTCCCTTCCCTAAAGTTTCCTACCTGGGGCACCTGGGGCTTATAATGTGCTTCCCGATTCCTGGTCCAGCTGCAGGCAAGGAGAACAAACCATGTTGTCTCCTCTACAGCCTCCTATGCCTTCTTTGCCCTGAGTGTCTGACAGGTGACTTCCAAGTGCCCTCTGACTGGGATTACTTAGGCAAAGTGAAGTGGACAGATGGAATAATTATGTGGAAAGCTCTGCCAATGGAAAACAAAACAAAAAGACAGAAAAAGAAAACTCTACACCGAGCCCTGCTGTTAAGGGGAGTTTATTGGTCTGAATGATTCTTCTTGCTGGCTGGCATAGACTGCTGTTTCTAGGTAATTGTTCCTCTCTCCGCATTCCTCTGCCTATGTAGACAAACATGTCTTCTTAGACGTTAGCATCACGCTTAGTCCTCCCTTAAAGGAGTACAGGTGTTTGGGCAAGGATTGCTGATTGGCAAATATTTGTTAAGTGACTCTGATCAATTCATTGGCTCTCAGGATAAACACAAGAGATGTTTCAGTATTAGGGGAAAATGGGTCTCTTCAGGATAAAGCATACTTGTTGTTGTTGTTGGAGTCTCATTTCGTTGCCCAGGCTAGAGTGCAGAGAGTGGCACACTCACAGCCAACCCAGTGTCAACCTGCTGGACTCCGGCGATCCTTCTGCCTCAACCTTCCAAGCAGCCAGAACTATAGGTATGTGCTACCATGCCCAGCTATTTTTTTAAAATTGTAGATAAGAGGTCTCACCAAGTTGCCTGGGCTGGTCTCGAACCCATGGGCTCAGGCAATCCACTTGCCTCAGCCTCCCAAAGTGCTGGGATTACAGGTTGAGCCACCGAGCCCAGCCAAAGCATACTTTGATGAGAAATTTCTGGAAAAAATATAACTCATGTTTCATAGTTCTGGAATCAAATATTCTGGTTTAATTTCTGGCTTTGCCACATTTGTGCTGTGCAACCTAGTATAAATTATGTAACCTCTGAGTTTCAGTCTCCTGGTCTCTCCTCCAGAGATGATAATAGTATTTAGAGTGATGATTCAGTGACACCAGCAGTATGTATGGAAGACCTAACATGGTGCCTGCCACATAGTAAATTCCCAACACAGGGTGGCAGTTATTAATGAATTTTTTTTTTTTTTTGAGTTGGAGTCTTACTCTGTCGCCCAGACTGGAGTGCAGTGGCCACTCCTGGCCACCACAGCCTCGACCTGCTGGGCTCCGGCGATCATTCCGCCTCAGCCTTCCAAGTAGCCGGAATTACAGGCATGCACTACTACGCCCAGCTGATGTTTTGATTTATTGTAGAGATGAGGTCTCGCTGCCCAAGCGGGTCTCGAACCCATGGGCTCAGGCAATCCACTCACCTCAGCCTCCCAAAGGCGCGGGATTACGGGCTGAGCCACTGATAAATAGCCTTATGTTTCAAGTTATAAAAGCTAAAGATGGAAGAACCTGGCACTCCAGACAGTGGCAGCTCAGGGTCTCGCACTCTCTGGGGTTTGTCTGGTTCGATTCATAAACTGCTGCAGTTTCAAATTCTCTAGAGCACATTTCTGTTCAATGAGTGGTACCTCTGTGCAGGAGACTGTCATGTAGTATTTCATTGTCCATTATTCACAAGTACAGTGAGACTGATCCAAGGCCAGCTGAACAGTGAGTGTGGATTTGAGGTGGAAGCCACAGTCCCTCAATGGACCTTTGGTGCTGAAATAGCTCTCTGGGCAGAGGGGCTGGGAGCTGCTTTGGCCTTCCCCAGGTGCCATCCTGCCTGGGAGTGGGGGGACATGCTAGGATCATGTGAATTGTGTTTCAAGCTCTCTGCTATTCTAGAGCAAAAAGCGAAGGCAAACTTGGATCACTCTAAGCATAAATTTTTCTCATCTGTGCAGCAGCATCAGCCTCTATGTAACAGAGGTCAAAGACTTTTCCTGAAAGATAATACAAAATATTAGCAACTACTTATCAGGCACCTGTCTGGATCCTTTACAAGAATTGCCTTATTTAAGTTCTATAACCACTTTCTGAGGGGAGACTTATCAGTAAGCCTACTCTGGAGATGGAAAAACAGGCAGAGGGAGCTAAACTATCTGTCCAGATCACACAGTGAATAGCTGTGGTGTCTGGATTGGAATCCAGGCCTTCGGATTCCAAAACTAAAAGATTCAATTAACCGTTCTGTTTCCTTTGATGAGAGTTAATTTCAATTTGGGGGCAGGTGGAAACGCTGTTTTCCTGGAAAGGCCTTTGTCTTGGTGTAGAGCCACACAACCAGTCCACGACAGCCTGTCATGAAACCCAGACTAATCCCAGGCCTGTCCTAGATAACGATAATAAAAATACCTAGTACTTATTCAACAGACATAATAATAACTACAATAATGTAGTGAACGGGTGCTATATACCAGGTCCCATGCTCAGCACTTTAAAATCAATGCGACTAATCCTTACAGAAACTGCAGCCCTGATATCTAGTAAGCTTACACTTGCATCTAATTCTACCACTTAGCAGCTCTGGGATTTTCAGTAAGCATTTAGTCTCTCTCTCTAGCTCTCTCATTTTCTCACCCTACAGATGTAATTTGTAGTGAGAATTAAATGAGATAATGTGCAATAGACACACGGTGCCTAGAAGATGGCAGACCCCAATAAATGTTGACATCACTATCATCCCTTTTCTACAGAATGAAGAAACTAAGTCTCTTAGAGAAAGTGAATGGACAGAGGCTTCATGACAGGCAAAGTCCAAAATCCGTGTGTAAAATGTGGATCAGTTTCGCTCTAAAGCAGGATGCCTCTTTGCCCTTGACCCATGGTTTTCACACATGACCACCTGTCAGAACAGCTGGACAAACTTGGTCAAAATCTAGGGTCTTGGCCCCCTCCTGGGAGATCCAGCAGGTCTGGACTTTCAGGTTACCCTGTAGCAGGGCCAGGTTGGGGTTCACTGCCCTGGCTCAGGGTTGCATCCCCTCCTCCCTGTCCCGGGAGTGTGTGTGTTGTTAGTTGGCTCAGGATGCCGTCACAATATAGGATGGACCCTGTAGCTGGGATGATAGACATTTATTTCCCCACAGTTCTGGAAGCTAGACGTCCAAGATCCAGGTGCCAGCATGGTCAGCTCCTGGTGGGGTCCCCTTCTCTCTGTGTGCTCACTTGATGGCGCGCAGCATTGGGGGCAAGCTCTCTGTTTCTCTCTTTTTTTTTTGAGTTGGGGTCTCACTCTGTCACCCAGACTGGAGTGCAATGCAGTGGCCGCTCCCAGCCACCGCAGCCTCGACCTGCTGGGCTCCAGCGATCCTTCCGCCTCAGCCTTCCAAGTAGCCGGAATTACAGGCATGCGCTACCACACCCGGCTGATTTTTTTTTTTTTAATTTACTGTAGAGATGAGGTCTCTCTGCCCAGGCGGGTCTCGAACCTGAACCAGCGGGCTCAGGCAATCCACTCACCTCAGCCTCCCAAAGGCGCGGGATTACAGGCTGAGCCACCAAGCCGGCTTGTTTCTCTACTTATAGGGACACTAATCCCATCACGAGGGTCTCGCCCTCATGACTCATCTAAACCTAATTATTTCTCAAGGTCCCGTCACTACATATAATCACATTGGGGATTAGGACACAAAAATACAAATTTGGAAGGAACATAGTTCAGGCCACAGCACCTTCCTAATTAATTTAAGATGTTCTCCTTTTGTGTTCCATTTTATTGGCAATAGTCTTTAAAAAAAATTAAAAGTTACTGACTGAGCACTTATTTGCTGGGCACTGTCCCCAAAAGACTATTTATTTATTTATTCATTATGTGTACTTGATTTGCTTTCAAAAATTATACATGATGTCTCCTGAGAGTTTAAAGCCCTCACAGGAAAGCCTGGCAAGGACACATCAGTTTGCAGCCTACAGTACAGCAGGGCTCCCTTCCTGGTTATTGTTTTTGGCCCAGCTGTGATCATTCTCCACACACATGTGGGCATCTGCCTTATGGCTCTGTCTCCCACTCCTGCCAGGGTTTTGCTGCTAGGTTCAGTGACTGAGTCCTCAGCTGGCCCTGATCTCCAGGTGCCCCAGCAGAAGCCAAAGGCAGCATTTTTGTCTGAAGTGATGATCTGAACTATTCATACCTCCACGTTCCTGAAATGAAAATGATAATGGCGAATGTGAGTAGCCTTCAAGAACCACTTGCTGCGTGCCAGGCACAATGTTATTTAGCTCCCATGGCAACCCTGAGAGTCCTTTTGTGTGTTCTGCAGACATGAAACTGAGACTCGGTGAGGCCAGTTGTGTGGCTAGAGGTCTCAGTATCAGGTGGGTTTCCAGGTCTAGTCTCAGGTGCGTGGCTCCAGATCTCTGTCTCAGGCATGTGGCTCCAGGTCACCTACAGCCAGTGAACCAGAAGCTGAGGACCATGCACTTCCCGGCTTCTGCCTCCTCTGAGCAGATTGTTTCATCTCCTGAAATGTTTGCTCCTATTATATTCCTTGGATGCCTTGGCTTGGAGACAGGGTGCCATTGGCCAGGTTTTCCCATCATGGAGGTGATGGAAAGGTATGGGAGTAAAGAAGAATTGTCAGGCAACATGGAAACCCAACCATCACCAGTCTAGGGAGACAACAGGGTGAGACAGGCTCTGAGACCCAAGTTTCATTACTGACATTCAGCATTAAAATTGAAGAGACAACCACTGGGATAGTTGAGTAATTACAAGTCCTATTTAACAAACTCTTTCTTATTTTATTTGTCACATATTAGAGCTGGATTTCAAACTAAAAAATCACTGTTAAATCAAAAAATCCGAATAAGTAGAAGGTCTAAAATGAAGTCAAACAGATGCAATTCGATTACATTTCATAAACACAGTTTGTTAGGAAGTATTTTCAAAACACCACTTCCCTGTCCAATGAGTATTTGTAAAACACATAAAGTGCACTTTACAGAGCATTCAAATTTAAAGGAAAAAAAACAAAACAATGATGCATCATTTCCCTGGCATTTGTACCATGACTTCTCTTGCATAACTCATTCTCATGAAGTGTTCCTGAAACCCCTCCTCTAGAGCACACTGGCTTGCTTCTCAGTAGTGTGTTCCCTTCCAAGGGTGCCCACAGTGTCCCTGGGGCTGTCTGGTAGCTGGTCCAGTAGCTGCCTCAGGTGCTGCCTGCAGACACCACATCAGGCAGTTTCGAGTTGAGGGCTAAAATATCCCATGTACCTTTCCAGGTATCTATCCATCGACTGGATACCCACTCTTGAGAATGTAAAATGGAGCATCTCAGAACGTGTACATTTAACTACACTATTCTGCTGGATGCAGATTTCACTCTGGGCTCTATCACCTGGACCCCTGCACCCCCACTTCCTAGGGCTATTGTGAGGGTTAAAAAGAAAATGCCTATATGTCATTTAGCAAAGCTGCCAGATAGTGAGAGCGAAATAACTAATAAGAACCACACTGCCAGGACCACTCTCACCAGCACCACCACGTAACTACCACTATTACTGCTTTTACTACTATGTTCTCACTCGTATTCCTCTTCCTCCCACTGCCAGAAGAACCACTGCCACTGTAGCAACTCTTCTATTGCTTCTGTCACATCTTAATGCCATTTTTAAAATTGTCTTTTCCACATTCTCATTTTCTCATGTGTTCTTTTACTTCTTCTATTTATAATAAGAAACGAAATTGTTTTTCCTGTCAAACGAGTCACTTGAAATTGAAACATTAATTTATTTGAGCAGATGTGTGTCAGTGTTGCTGTGAATAAAAGGACCCAATATGTTCTGCCGACATATTTCATGAAAAAAAATTAAGTGTGGGTCATCCATAAACTTATATTTTCAACTCTGATCCCACTTCCTTTTAAAAGCCTTTGGCCACATGGATGTCTCCCTCCTCTGAAATAGCCACCATCATGTTCTCCAATTCGTCTGTGTTGTGCTGATGAGACTTGCATCTCCAATAAATAGGCTACCTGCAGGCAGATTTTATGCCATACACATAGTGGGCATTCCAAAAATATTGATATAGGAAGGCTCTGAAGATACATATTGTCATGCCAAGACTCTGAGCCCTGTAAAGGTGTGTATATGGGCTCATGTAACCCAAAGTCCAGGCATAGGTCAGGGACCGTGGGGTCTGAGACTCATAAGGGACCATCTCTCCTCACCCAGATCTGCTTTCCTCTCTGTGGCTTCCAGGAGGACTCACATCTTGTGTTGGGAGCTTGTGCTCACATTCTCACAGCAACTCAAGTAGAGGAAAATAGATTGCATTCTCTAGCCACACTTGCATGTGCTCCAGGGCAAGTGGTTTGGCACCAGCAAGTCTCAGTCACACGCCCACTCCTGCCCCATCCAACCTCCCCGTCCCCGGAGCTGTGCGGTGAAGTCAGCCCTACCCAATCACCTGACCCAGTGAGGGGGAGAAAAGCCTTCCGCAAAGAGATGTTGGAGTAGAACATGGGTTTTGGCTGGGAAGAAAGCCTCTGTGGAGATGTTTCACTTGTCTTTTGTTACTACCTTGGTTCTAAACACAGTGAAAAAACATAGCAGGTACTCAGCATAAATTCTGAGATATACGGACTTCATGCATTAGTCCTTTAACCCAAATCCTAATCTGGTTTTCCTTCTCCTGATTGACACTTTGTGGCCAGATCCTAAAAATGTGGAAATGACTCACTCAAAATCAACATCTTTTCAAAGTTTAGATTAATTCAGGATGGCAGGTCCATAAAGGACTAGTGCCATCCTGTCCTCTGAGTTGCTGCTCCTTCTCCCCAAGCCCCAGGCAAAAGTCATCCCTTCTTCCCTCGAACTTTACTTAGCCCCTATATCTGATGTGGCACTTGTCATATGGCCTCTTTTTTCTTATGTGTATTATTCAGGATTCTTGCTTAAGTGATAGAAATGCTAACTCAAAAAGTTTTCAGGAAAACAAAAAGCTTAAACAAGAATTATCAGCTCACAAAACTGAGAAGTGCAAGCTAGTTCTCCATCAGAAATGGTTGGATCCCAAGTTCCTGTGATGCCCCAAATTTCAGAATGGAATTTCTTTCACCACCTTTAACTTTTACTTCACTCTCAGTCCCACTGCTCTCTAGACAGCTGTTCCAGCTCTAGCCTCTGCCTCTTGTTCTCTTCCAATGGAAAGAGAAAAATCTTTTTCTCAAGATCTCTTCCTTCTCGTGGGCTCTAATTCAGGTTTGTGTCTATTAATGAATCAATCACCACCCAAAGCAACAGGATACACTGACTGGCTTAGGTTTAGGTCTCCAGGTTGCATGCAGCATCCCAGGGCTGGGTGTGGGGCAAAAACAAAGCACAGGTCTAAAAATGGAGAAGGAGTCAGTCCCAGAGGAATATCCAATCTGCAATCAGGAAGGGAACTGTATACCAGGATCACAGAAGCAGGAAATGTGAAATACAATTCTCTCTTCAGATAATGTATTTACCCATCAACTTGGCCACAATACTTGGTGTAGTGCATGACACATGCTGACAAGGTGCTTAATAAATGCTTGCTAGAGTGAGGAAGGAAGAAAAGTACTGACTAGCCTGGACGAACCACTGATTTGACATTCCTATCATTTTTAGCATCAGTCCATCTCATCTTCCTTGGGAATGCATATTTGAAATGGGCTTCGGAATCTGGGAATATTAAGTTACTCATTAGTTTGATTAGCTTTAGCTTGTGCCAACCAAAATTTTCCATAAGCATTAGCTATTTGTTTCCTTACTTGGAATGCTTCTTGGTAAAAAGCATCTGGGAAGAAATAATTCATGTCTAAATGAGGCAAAAATTCTTATCTCTTCACCCCCTGGAATTACACATCAAGCCCAGGAGCCCTATGATGGAAGAAATATTGCCCATTTTGGAAGGAATTTTAAATTGCCACTTACAGAATTGGTTGGAGAATTGATTTAGCAGAGTCTGCCTCAACGAGGTAATTTACCACCTTCCCTTTTCAACACTATTGGGCCAATGAGTGTTTCATGGTAATAATGATCTCTCTGAACAGGGATTAATCACAGGATGAAAATAGAAACTAAGCCAGCTTCAGTGTTTCTTTGTCTAAGATGATACCATTGGTATGACACAGGGTTCATTCTTTTCTCACTTTTTCTCAAAAACCAGGTTATCTGAACATAAACATGGGCTATGGTTTGAATGTCCCCTCCAAAACTCATGTTGAAATTTAATCACCATTTTAACCATATTGAGATGTGAGACTTTTAAGAGGTGATTAACACTATTGTGGAGGTAGAGGGTTAGTTATTGTGAGAGTGGGTTCCTGATAGAAGGATGTGTTTGACTCCTTTCCATTCTGTCTTGCATGTGCTCTTTTGCCCTTCCACATTCCACCTTCCACCATGGGATGATGTAGCAAAAAGTCCCTCACCAGATGCAGCCCCCTGATCTTGGACTTTCCAGTCTTTAGAACCATGAGTCAAATAAATCTCTGTTCTTCCTAAAGGCCAATACCTTAAGAAATAAGATAGACAAGTGGGATCTCATCAAATTAACAAACTTCTGCAAAGCAAAAGAAACCATTAAGAGAGCAGGGAGGTAGTCCACAGAACAGGACAAAATATTTGTCAACTGTATATCTGACAAAGGCCTAACATCTAGGATCTACAAGAAACTCAAATGTGCCAAAAGGAAAAAGACAAACAGCCCCTTTAAAAAGTGGGCAAAAGACATGAATAGACACTTCTCAAAAGAAGAAATACGGGCAGCTGACAGACACATGAAAAAGTGCTCAGCCTCACTCATCATCAGAGAAATGCAAATCAAAACCACATTGAGATACTACCCAACCCCAGTAAGAATGGCTATCATTAATAAAACAAACAACAACAGGTGCTGACAAGGATGTGGAGAAAAAAGGAACGCTTCTACACTGTTCGTGGGAATGCAGACTAGCACAACCTCTTTGAAAGACAAAGTGGCAATTTCTGAAATAACTAGAAATTGACCTTCCATATGACCCAGCAATTCCCCTATTGGGAATATACCTGGAGGAACTCAAATTATTCTACAAAAAAGATACCTACACATGTATGTTTGTTGCAGCTCTATTCACAATAGCAAAAACATGGAACCAACCGTGTTGCCCATCAAAGCTGGACTGGATAAAGAAAATGTGGTACATATACACAATGGAATATTATGCAGCCATAAAGAAGGACAAATATATGGATTTTGCAGCAACTTGGGTGGATTTGGAGTCGATCATACTCAGCGATTTATCACAGAAATGAAGAACTGAGTTCTCACTCATAAACTGACCTTGAACATCTTACAATGCTGTAAGAAAGCGATTGGCAGTAGTTGGAAACTGTCAGGAGGGGGTGGATAGGCAGTTGAGGGAAACTGCTCGGGGAGGGAGGGGCGTACCTCATCAACAAGGGTACCTGCATGATCAATGTTTATATACCTAACCCTGAAATGTACCCCACATCTGTATAATAAAAATTTTTTAAAAAAAAATCTCTGTTCTTTATACATTACCCAGATTATGGTGTTCGGTTATAGCAGCACAAAATGGATATACATAGGATTGTATACATAGGATTGGATATTACAAACTCAGAATCATTGATTTTCTTATACCTCATCAAAGTCACTTACCTCTCCTTGGCTGTTCACCACCCTGCTCATTCCTTCCATTAACTACACAACTGAGGTGAGCTTCAGCTCCTCTGATGAGGATTAATGAATCAATACCTGTAAATTCCTTAGGTGAATTCTCATGAGTTCAACTTTTTTTTTTCTAAAAGGAAAATTGCCCAAATTCAGCATATACTTTATTTAAAATTATTTAAAATTGATTCTATCTACTTCATGAAGTTGAAAGCTAGGAGAAGCCACATTGTCGAAGATTCAACAAAGGTATGTTTTAGAATCTAACATCACTGGTAGATAAAACATTCTGTTTGTATGATAAAAATTCAACTATAGAAACTCAACTAGGAAAACATCGAAACTTTATGAATATTTTTCTCAAACATCGAAACTTTATGAATATTTTTCTCAAGGCAACTATCGAATTGTTACTAGTCACTAGATGGTCTAGCAATAGGCTCTTAAGTCAAAGGGCTGATCTATTTATTTGGTAACAAAAAGAAACAGGTGAAAGGGAGAAATGACACAGAGAGGGTCTCAATAGGACTTTGTTACTGCTAATTTATTTTTTAGTTTATGTAACTCCATTAAACACAGGATATCACCCTGCTAAAATATTGTCTGCTGCTATAGTTTTTGGAAAAATTCAAGATTGTTCATCAATGTTAAGTGCAAAAGCTTAGAACAAACAACTGTAATTAATTTTCATGACTTCTAAAGTTTATTTCTGGCTTGATGCGGAGAATTTAGGAGAAGAATAATGAGCACCACAAGATAGCTACTGGAACAGAAAAAAATGCTAATAAATTTTGTACAAAAAATGGGCTTTAAGATGTAATAGGAATTAAAATAAGCATTTTTCCAAGTGTCAGATTCTGAAAATTGCTGTAAACAGATGTGATATAGAAAATGGAGGCTAATATCTGAATATATTATTCAAAAACAATTTCAACATTTAAAATAGATAATGTATTTTTCTAATTTTCAGAGTATAAATGTTCATTGAATACATTTTGGAAAATTCATAAAAGTCTAAAGAAGATTAAAGTGATCTAATCTTATTATTCAGAAATAGTTACTTTTAGTATTTCAGTATTTTCTCTTTCAATTTTACCTATACTTATTTTTTGGATTTTTTAAAATAATTTTTTTATTATAAATATGTTGGGTTTAAATCAAGGTTAGGTGTACAAATGTTAATTATGCAGTTACCCTTGTTGATGAGGTGTGCCCCCACCCTCCTCTGGCAGTTTCCCACTACTGCCAATCCCCTTCTTATAATATAGTATTACGATAGTTGTTCAAGGTCTGCTTATGAGTGAGAACATGTGATACTTGGTTTCTTT